>NC_135497.1:388952478-389252478 GCF_052857255.1 Amblyomma americanum | reverse complement strand
TTCTGTGCGCGTCTCCCTTCCCACTGTACACTTCATGAAGTACTCACATTTTTTTTTGTTCCTTCTCAGCTGAGCGAAGAAGCTTCACTTTTGGTTTGTGTGCATCTCTCGGCTGCGAACGCTTAACGCTGCTTAAAATGAACATGAGCAATTTGCTGATATGCGTGCATCAAAATTTTCCCAACAAAAACGTCACGCGTGCAGCATGAGTCGGCCTGTGCGCCCAATGCTTCAAAGGCGACACACCTGGCGCCATACCTACAACGCTAATCGCTTCCCTGTGCGCCTCGCCAGCTCCCGCCCGCCCCACTGTCCCTTCCATAGCGTTGCGCTTCGAGTACAGATGCATGGGACAGCAAGCAGAAAGTGGAAAGTGCTCTGCCGTCGCGGCACTACTAGCCCTGCACGTTCTGTACTGCAGTGTGGAGCTCGTATGTCGGTGGTTAACCGGAGCTGGCGTCAAACAGTTCTCTCGTGGTCGCTTAAAGTACCATCGCGATCAAAATATTATGGGACGCCTGTTCTCGAAAAAAACTTTATTGCAGCGCTATCTCACCACCCAGTCACGTGATGTGGTGACCAGCAGAGCGCGCATGCACGTGCCCTCATATCTTGACACATATCAGGTGACTGGATTACGTGACCGCGCCGAAATAAAATTTTTTCGCACACTCGCGTCCCGTAGACTCCTGATCGCGGTGGTACCTCCTAAAAATGCCTTCACGGTGCAGGTACCGTCCTTGTCAAAAGTAACCATGTTGCATAGGTTGCTTATAACTCGTATAGTGGAGCATTTACGGCTTCCCTCAAGATCAAAAGCTCTTCAAGGGTGAGGAAAAGGGTTCTCGTAGCCTTGCACAGGCTTAGTGCTTAACTGGACGCTGAGGTCAACGCCAGCCAATTAGAGTTCTTAGCAGAAACTGATTATCTGGTTCTTTCTGGCCGTGCTGAAATTTGCCCGGCAACAAAAAATTACAGCCGATTTGCCTAGCTAAGCAAAGGCGAAGTAGGTGCGCTAACGCTTCTTACCCCTGCTATACTTTTCTATGCAGTTTTACACTTTGGTATTAAAGGCCCTCATGCACACGATGCGGCGAGCGGCGCGGAGCCTAGATCTATAGGGAGCACCGCGCGTACACGTATGCTGTCCGTGAAGGCTGAGAGGTGAAAGGGGAGAGAGGCCGAAGTCGAGGGCTTGCGAGCGACAGTCGGGAGTAACACGGGCTTGTAGAACACTGCCCGCTGACGGCCGCCACGGCCGAAAATGCGATGTGCGCGTCGCCACCTTCTCTTTCGCGCCTCAAGTTCGCGGAGAGACAGAGAGAGCGGCCTCGGACAGACATCGGCGAAAACTGTGATTGCGGCTAGAAGTGATACGCACTAAAAGCGGTATTTATCCCGCAAAAATTTTGGGTTTAAAAATCTTCCCTCCAGTCGATTTGAAATAATCTTGACGTCGATACCAAAAAAGAAGGCTGCCGCCGTTTTCAAGTGAGTGGCGGAGTAGCGTAGCCTCTCGGATCCGCAACCAAAAGTCAGTGTCGACGCATGTATTTCACTTTCGAAATAGGCTGCATCGCGACACCTGTATTTCATTTTTTTTCTTCTTTTCTAGCTTATACAGGCTAAAGCTCGGTTTCCGGCGAGAGTGGTCTGTTGGTGATCATCAAAACGCGGTACTTGTAAGGGGTACCATAAGTGCTCCGCTATATGACAGTTAAGCACACCATGCAGCCTGGTTACTTTCGGCAAAGACGCTATACCCTGGAGGCCAAATGGGTGCTGCTCAGCGTTTTGTAAGGTTTTGGGAGACAGCAAAGACATGCACTATGCTGCGGCCTGCCCTCGATCCTTTGGAGCTGCTGCCCCGGCTGCCTTCCTTCGGTTTCTCGGTGCTCGTCTACGCAATCAGCCAACTTCGCGTTGCTTCGCAGACCTGCGCCGGAGCAGGCGGTGGATTTATAGGTGATTCTTGAACGAGGTAGTTGAGAAGCGAGGGGGGGGGGGGGGGGGGTGTAATATGTTCGCAATACAATTTGAACTTCCTGCTTCTACATTTTTTCCTGGTTTACCCGAACGAAATTTCTCGCAGAAAGGGGGAGGGGGCGCTTCCTCACCTCTTAAATCCGCCACAGCGACAGAGACGATCGCGCGACTGCCGCCCCTGCATGCATGCTCCCACGGGAAGGCCTTGCCTTGCAAGCAGACCTCTGTGTTTGCATCTTTTAAGATCTGAATCCCAGCAACGCATCCCCGGGAATCTGTCTCAACTCAGCGGTGACCGATTCGGTGCCCTATGCGAGCGAATGGCGGCGAACGAAGGAAGCGACTGGCGCGCGATCACCGCGCAGCTGCCCGCGGCGGCGGAGGCGGCCATGTGCCTCGGGGGGCTCCCGCTTGCGGCGCGTAATAAGGCGGGAGGCGCGCGTCGGTCCGTGCGCCGCAGCGATACAGAAGCAGCAGCGGCCGAGGCGAACAGATGTTTTGGGAAGTACGTCCGAAGGCCGCCGACTAATTCACCCTCCGAGATGGGATCGCAAGGACGCGCCCCAGCGCAGGAGAGGCGCCGGAGCCAAGGCGCCGCCGCATGCAGTGCGCGTTTACTGCGACTACAACGGCGGATCCGCGGCGCGCCAATGGAAAAGCGGAGCAGCGAGGAAAAAAACAAAAAAATCTGTGCCGCGCGCGCTGCTGCTTGCGTGTGCGCATTGTGCGCGCGCTCCTCTCGCCGCCATGCAGGCGCGTTGGACGCGATGCGCATCGGACGCTTACGATCGCCTGGTAACTTATAGGCATACGGTAGCGCGGTTCAACGAAAAGAAGACGGCAGTGTTACCCCGTGCACGGATTTAAGTGTAAGCGTGAAAATAGGGGTTACATTTTTCTTCCTTTGTTTTTCTGCATTGCCAGCTTGTCCTCGAGTTATTTCACGCTATATCTCGTATACATCCGCGTGACAAAGCTGTCACCGCAAGACCTCGTCAACCTTGCCCCGCACTTCCCTCCCGCGCGCACAGCACACCCGCGACCGCGCTGTGCGAGCCTCTGTTGTAACAGCTCCACCGAGAGGCCCGCGTATTTGTTGTATGCGCTCCCATGTTGCTTATAATATTGCTGCTAGCTGTGCAAGTTAATGAAATATTAAAGAAGCATCATTGCAAAACCCACGAACAGCAGTAGCCTGGCTAGACCACACCGGGCAACTCTATAGTTGGCTGATTCCAATCTGTTATGTGCGTGAAAAAAGGAAATGATAAGTCTGTTTTAGCCAATTTGGGGGGGGGGGGGGGGTGATACTCTAAAGAAAAGGTAGCAGTAGTTACGATCTTTCAGAGTATTAACCGTCCGTCACTTATGTTACTACCTAGGTGGTAACTGCAAAGTAGTATTGGTTACTACCTCTGAGCGGTAGCAACAGCAACTACCTTTAGTAACAGTTGCTACCCTTGGGGTAGTATCACATCCACCCTTAGTGTAGTAACAGTAACTACCATTATTAGCATTTACTACCTCTGAAGGTAGTAACAGCAACTACCTTTAATATCGGCTACTACCTGCGAACGTCGAGTACTACTGAGAAAGACAAAACGTACTGGCAGGCTTAACGGGTGACCTCCTCAGGAAGGTGGGTTTCCCCTGTGGGCCCACTGGTGCGCCAGAGTGCAGTCCCGTGTCAGGGAATCTAGCCGTTAAATGCCTACCCGCTATTGTCCACCATGACTGCACGAAGAGATATTCCGGTGTACCCGGTAATTCTATATACCTTGGATCGGTGTAATAATAAATGCCTCGACTCTCGCACAAATTGTCAGTGACTATTCCCCTACCTCTACCCCAGCAGTATACTACTACGAGTCAGTGTGAAAACACTCGAGGCAATAGTTACCATATATGGTTGGTAGTAGGTAATTGCGCTTTCCTATATACGTACATTTGCCAAAGGCGCGGCTTTAGCGTGCGCGTCTCGGCCGCCGTTCGTGACCCCCCGTCGGTTCGGCTGGATCCCCCGCGCCGACATTTGAATGCGAAAACAGCGGGAGCGCGTTTGCCGGGCCATCTGCGCTCTCCTGCCGGCAATTACTAGCGGCACTCAATGCCACCGCCCAGGCGACCGCTCTCGGGCGCGTCTCCGCAGCGCCGGCTTCCGCACAGCCGCGTACGCCACAGCACGACGACGACGGAACGGGGCACGTCGCGCGAACAGCTTGGGGCACACCTGCCTACCAGATGGGCGGCGGCCCATTGTTTCATTTGCATTGTGCGGACGCAGGACAGGGCAGCCCACCCCCCGCTGTCCGTCCGGCGCCGGTCTGGCGCGTGACGTCTCGTCCGCCGGAGGGATTAAGGTTGAAATTAGGAAGTCGTGCTCGGGAAGACGCCCGCCTGGCCGCTTGGGGGGCCCGGGGGAGAGACGGGTAATGCACGCGGGCGTTCATGCGACGAGGCCATTCGAGTGCCGTCTGCGTCACGTCTCTTCTTCTCTTCATACCCCTACAACTGTGCTTAATCCAGCGCATCGAGCCCTAAACTGAACCCGGGGGGCTTTAGTGCTCCAGTGAGCATCACGCAGAGCTGCGAAATTGGAGCAGAGAAAGGGAACGGCCCTGCCTTCGGCCGCCACGACACATTTTTGCAAAGTAATCTGGTACTGCTGGTTCGTTTCACGAGGCCTCGCCGTGATCCACTGCCTGCGCCGAATTACTAGCGGGTGCATTACCAACGCGTCGGAAATGTTCATAGAGCTGCTGACAAGGCCGGTTGCTGGGGGCGAGCTCGCTTGTAAACGCTGTCTACGCAGTCGCTGCATCGTGCCGAGATGGATTAGAGGCCGTGTTCGCAAGGCTTACCCATCCTACCTGCGATTCCCCATCGCCCGGTTCCTTTTTTCGAGGATGTCGTGTACTCAGCAAGTCTCGCAGCGCTTTTAAGTTAGGGCAGCGCCGTGACGATGTAATGGGTTTGCTTTTGCAATTCTGTGAAATGGCGCACCATGAGCCAGCTTCTCCGTTCAATACACGAATGAGTCCCTCAACAAACCGTGCCCCGTTTTTATTTCTGTTTTTGCGCGGCACAGTAATCATACACACGGCAATGAACATTGCAGACACTGAAGACGAAACCGTTTCGAATTTGGCAGCTCTAGCAACACGCCCTGGACGCTGTCTGAAGCCAAACCAAATTTCGAACAATTCATCCCACTGATAAAGTATGCGCGCGGCCAGGCTGCGATTGGGGCTGCAGGCAGTAACACGCCATTAGCACTGAAACGCTCATAACTCATTTGGGAATTCAAGCCGCACGAGGCTATTCGGCACAAGCGCGGGGACGCGCTGCCAGCTGGCGCACGCGTCCCTCGTCAAAGGCGGCCGCACGCACTTCCTTCAGCGGGCAGCAGTGCAAGGTGTCCCCTTTGCATATCTCCGAGCGAAACGGCTCGCCTGTTCTCACAGCCGGTTATCCACTTTTCTCTCCTCAGTCCCCTTTCTCAAAGACTCCGCTAATGGTCTCTTCCAAGCAAATGAAAGTGACAAATTTCATACCACAGACGCACACGGGCAGATCTAACGCCAGCGCCGCTTTTTCTGGACTTCACCAGAAGAAATCCTCCGTTCGCAGATCTATCACCGCCGAAACCCACTGATGCGCATTCGTTAAACGAAGCAGTAGGAGCACCAAAAACGTAAGAGGGCTTTCGGAGCGTCCTCAAGTCACGCGGGTCCAACGTGTACTTTTACAATGAAAACAAAGAGAGAACGGACGTGGAGGAAAAAAAGAAAAGAATGAAAACTGATAAAACAACAATTTTTTGTTGCAGGTGTTTCTTTTCATTCTGCATTTTAAAAAATACGGAGAGCGTTTTGATACTTTTCCACCACAGGAAGATTCAGTACATCAGCAAAGAGAGAAAAAAAAAAGACATAACGAAAATATTGCTCCGAGCTCTCAGGGCTACGGCACAATCTTTATTATTTACCTATGCCCCGCATACATACTACAAAAAATTCTCTGAAAGCAAACAGAGAACATGTTTGGAAGTTCCCACGGGAGTTTCGAGCTCGCATAAAAGGAAGATGACTTGAAAAAGGCGGCGCCTCTATTCTGCATTCTAGTATTCGAAGCATACGAAGATTACTGTAGTAGGTCAACTTCTTACATATAGTTATCACTGCACCCATTTCAGCACAGTATTACTACCATAGCGCGATAATGCCTTAAAAATAGTAAATCTTCGCGGATACGTTAACACATCATTTAACCTTTAGCTCGTAAAAAAACAGGCACGCCGAGGTAGTATGGTTTTATCCCTAACAGGATCCTGCAGTCTGCAGAGGCATGTATCAGGGCGGTACTCAGAGACTCCACCCCAAAAAATCACCACTTTTCTTGGTAGTGCTGGGCGGTGCAGACACTGGCAGTGCTTGGCAGTGTCTGCACCGACAAGCAACCCCCCCCCCCCCCTCCTCGGTACAAGAAATTACCTTGGGCCTCTGCCGCAAAAAATCCTGACTACTTGCCTGCCCTGAAAACAAGGGAAATTATTATTTCCGTCCATAAATGTGGAGTCATGGGGCCTTTAATTCACCCGCCTCCATTGAGACAGATTTTAAATGCACCACAAAATCGATCCTTGGTGCTGTTACGGTTTACAACACCCCAATAGAATGTGGAGGTTTTAATACTGATCGATTAAAAAATGGCTGTTTCGACTTTATATTTTAGCATTGACAACCGAACAACGTTATCCCATACCAGCACGCTTAGGTGGCAAATCACCACCAATAGCCTATAGGTCGCATGTGTTACGAGCGCGACATGACTAAACGCTTGAATGCTTAAAGTGGCCGTCTGAGATCACTGCCCAACTAACTCTTTTCATGTTCTTACCTCGTACTGGAGAGCACTTACGCCTGCCTAACCAAACGTTTGAAAAAAGAACCACACATGTCAGTTATGGTCTTGTGCGCAACCAGCTCGGTAATAATGAATTTGAAGGGCAACATTAGAGCAACACCCGCATCTAGTGCGTGAATTTCATCTACTATTTATCATCCTCTATTGGTCTTCCAATATGACGACTCTTTCGCAATATTATGCGGAGCTCATATGTGCGCAGATAATAAAAAAAAACTGCATCGGCTAAGGCACTTCTTAGCACGAGCAATTCAAGCGAAAAGCTTTCCCCACAGCGGTATTGCAGCTGTTGGACATTGCAAGCACGCTGTACACCCGTTAGCGCACGTTTAACCGGCGGCAGCTCCGTCGACTGTCCGAGCACGGACAAGGGGGCAGCTATAGTCGGATACAACTCATGAACGAAACTGCAGATTCACCTCAAAGGAGGCTCTCCAGCCAATGGCGTCGACCAATTATCATGACGCCGTGGTTATAGACCCCTTGGACCTGCCAGAGTGACATCTAAGGAGTTGGCCAATGAAAGGGGATTAGCCACGGTTTAATCGGATTAAATGCGGCGTCGTGAAAATCGTCGACGACATTGACTGGAGTGCCTACTTTGAAGGATCATCTGCCGCTTCGCTCTTAAGTTGTATCCGACTGTAGCCTGGATGCGCTCCCTGTTACGCTTGCTGCTCTCCCGAACATATGCTGCGATCACCTGGCGACGATATTCGGTTCAAGCGGCTTCGCGTTCCGCCTCACGGATTTTCCCGTAGCGAGCGCTTCTTCTCACGCTCATGAGCACGCCGAATCTCGGCTGGTGGCTGCGACTGATCAGGCGGTCCCGCTCCAGCCATGGCGAAGGAGCGCCACTCACGGCCTCCTCTCTGAGCCGCACTGAAGACGGAGCACGTTGTTGGTGCGCAGGCTGTGACGGATGACGTCATATGGCCGTCGTGGATGAGCACCTGCAACAGCTTTTCGCTGTAAACGACAATCTTCCTGCTAAGCAAATTATCTGTATCGTCATAGATGGGGAAAAAGAGCACACGATTAAGTATTTCGAGCCTAATTGCTTACAAGTAAGTCAGATAAAATGTTGCCGAGATCTATGAAAGAGTTTTATGTATACGAGCAAGATCGCTCCTCGGGGAAGTTAAACTGAGCGAATGTGAGATGTAGTAAATGTAACTGTGAACAGTTCCTCCCCCCCCCCCCCCTTAAAAAAATTAAGTAGTCAACGTCACGTCTCATGGCACGTCCACACTGGCTGCTAATAAAGTTAATGATTCCTTACTTGCTCGGGTACTAACCTCAGTTTTCAGCTCACAAACGTAAAAAGTCCCGTTATCTACGTTATAACAGTTGCAGGTGATTTTTACCTAAATGTAGCCATAGACAAAACGATGCCTTTGATAAACTTAATGATGTAACCCCGCCCCCCTGGCGCGTTTTATGTTGCTCCTTCTTATGACCAACCCCCTCCCCTAAAAAAAAAAAACATATACCACAGCCGTCCACTGCCGTTGCTCTTGTCTGTGTGCGTTTTAGCGTTCACAGATATGCAGCGCACTGTGTATTGCCCGACTGTCAATGCTCTGGTAAGCTTCCAGCGACAAAGCAGACGGGAATATCTGAGTTCAGACAAATGTGTTAAAGAACAATGCCAATCTACTCTGCTGACCGTTGGATCCATATATAAATTAAGGAGTTACGGGCATTTCCATCCTAAACTTGCTGAAAACAGCTAGAGCGGTCCCATTATATAAATCTGGAGATGTGAGTATTCCAACCAACTAACAACCTATATCTGCATATGTGCCACTCATAGCTGTTTTGATAAACTTAATTTTGTGCATTTAATCCCACATCTCCGTGAGGATATGGAATTATTGTCCCCAACAATACGGCTTTATTAACAGATGATCAGCTTCCACAGTTGGCTTTACACTTTGTGATGTAATGAACTCACCCCTACATAATCAGAGATAGTAATCGTGGCTTTCCTTAATACGTTGAACGCCTATTAGATACGGTATAGTATTGTGTACTATATAAATAAGACGGAATGTTGGTGTATAAGAAAGGAGGCTCAGGGCTTTTTTTAGAGCCAACTTTTTTATTCGCAAACTAGGCGTCGTAGTGAGTAAATTAAGCTCAGAACATGGTAGCACTGACTGGAAAATTTCCCAGAAAGACGTACTGCTTTTACTTTAATCTCGATTACCGCAACAAATGTCCCTCCGAAGCAGACGGCACTCCGTGTATATTTTAGATGCAATTGCAGTCCCATGGTCGCACCAGAATTTCCAGAAACAATGCCTAAATAACTGCCATTTTACCTCGTTCTTAGAAACCATGCCAGCGCTAAATAATGAGAAAGCAAAGTATGCCACATTACAGCTCGGTGAAATACTTTTTTTACGAGCAAGTTAAGTTTTTGGTTCATCGGTGAGCGAGGAGAGGTTGGATGTAAGGCTTCGCTGTGGACGACACAAAATGCTTCGAATATCCCCAATCGGCATTACCACATACAGCGTCCCATATCTCCTAGGCAGAGCCATCATTGAAGCTATGCTCCTACAGTCGCATTGGCTGCAGGCGAAATTAGAGAGAACGGGTATAGAGAAAAACGGCATATACATATCGTTTGCGCGAAGCGCGCGCGGGCGCTCGGAGACAAACGCGCCCATTGGTGGGCAATCCTCGGGACGGACTCGCAGCACGCTCCGTAGCCGCGGCGATCGGCCGCGAGAACGGAGGCCATTACAGGAGGACCGCAATTCGCGGGCCCCCGAGACGCGCGACCCGGGGACCAAACGGCCATTTGTCGGCCCATTCCCGCGCGCGCGCTCTCGGCATGCTCCGCTGCCTCTGCATGGTTCGCGTGCGCGCGGCGGGCCCATAGCTGGGCGGACAGCGGGAACAGCCGCCATAACGACCCCCCCCCTTTCCTGAGGAGCGTAGCGTATCCGTATAGTAAACGAATGACGGGGCGAAAGCGACTGGCGACCGCCGTCGCTGAGCGGGCCACGGGACGCTGCGCAGCGACGACCGGAGAGAGGCAGCTAAAAGGAGCGCCTTCGCTAATGCGGGGGCGCGCAAGAGCGCGCACGACGGTGCCTCCAGCTCGTATTCCGCGAAACGGCCGCTGCAAGGTGACAGACAGCCCACATGTGCCGAAACGGCTTTGAAAAGTCCCTGCTTCTGACAGCGGCTGCGCAAGCATCTGTGTTCCTTCTGGGGCTATCTAAAGAGGAAATTAGGCAGCAAAAACGTAACAGATTTCTCAGCTGCACCATTATGTAATCTCATATCTGTATAGACGGTAGTCTCTTGTTTCCTTCTTACAGGCCTTACCACGAGCGGTGCGCTAACTCGTTGCGTGCTGGGCGTCTCTCGGATGTGTGCGGCCGGGAACTCCCTCTTCCGGACGAAATTCTCTCCGCCAGCAGCAATTAAGCGCCGAAAGGCGACGCCTACAGCTCGGTCGCCAAAGCCTTCAGATCTGCCGTAAAATCTGGCACTTGCATCGACAGAACCAGCTGCAAACGCGATTTCTCCGGCTTACGAAGGTTTTGCTAGCGATCACAACCGCCCCTGCATGAGCCTTGCAATTCGCTCTGGGTGCCTATTGGACAGATTCTATCGACTTCTATCTCTTCTACGGCTCGCCACAGACTAAGGAACGGGGTCAGGATAGAAAGCACGGGCTATGAGTGCGCAATTTTTCCTCTCACATCAGGAAAGAGCGAAAAAAAAAACACGTAGTTTGCGATTTCGTTAACAGCGCTTTCTATCGCAGTTTGCAGCGAGAACTTTTTTGTCCTGCCTCCCGAACTTCGCTCTGGATCAGGTCCAGTGAACAAGTCGCGAGCCGTCCGTCAATTTTCAACTACACTGGGTGGCTCGCGGCCACTCGAAATCCGGATCGCCAATACTCTTGCCGAAACCAATTTAGAAACACATTCGGTCCGAGTTCAAAAAAAAAATAGGAAAAACGCAAGTAGGAAGACCTGTTTCCGTTGGCCGCACTTTGAGCACGCCAGTCGCGGCGTCGCACATTGGTCAAGCATGGAGGTAATGCACCAGAACCGGGTGGGACTGCACGGAGCGACCAATCCTCGGTTTTGTTCATTGTCTGAACATTACGCACCTTCTGAGGAGCGCTTATTCCGTGCTTCGCGATTATATATCGCGGCCGTGAAATCTGTGGCTGCAATAGCAGAATTCACGCCCTGGTTAACGCGAGGCGACTGAAGTTCCACGCCGAATTTTTTAACATATTTTTATCCGAGAGAAAGGAAAGGAGCTTGTGCACTGCAGCCAGTATATCGAACGCAAAAATACACACAACATGCCAGCCAAATGTGTCGTCTTCATACACCGAATTGTAAACAAAACGACCTAATTACAGAAAAACGCGGTCAGCGCAAAATGTTCGACAACAACCACATTAGAAGGATTTAGCGTAGCGGAGGCGGACTAGCGTGGACGTAACCGGTTTACCGGACGGCTCTTGCGCAAGCGCAGGGACATTGTTTTCGTCATCCGGGGCCACTGCGCATGCGCTGTCGGCCTCCGGTAAACAGGTATACGTCCACGCTAGTACGCCTCCGCTACGCTAAATCTTTGTAATCTCGTTTCTGCTTTTTTTTCCTCTTTCCATCATGAAAACGTCTGAAATGAGAAAATTTTCTGATTTCATTTACCAAAAGACTCCCGCGCGAGTGTTTAGCGAACACGCCCCACGGCGGTATGGTACGATCTCTCCAGGCCTCCGTGGGTAGCGTTTTTGCGATTACCGTTAACATTGAATAACGAAAACTGAAGAGCTACCAAGGGCAGCTCCAAGAATGTTTGCACATTTAACGAAATATGCACGTCCCACAAATGCAAGATATGCACGTCTTTAGTCCATTGGATGGGAAGCGGTTGAGCCTCTAACAAGCATCAGTTTTGTAAATTTTCGGTCTTTCTTAGAGCACCGGTTTTAAAAAAACTGTCCGCTTGAGCCAAAAACCGCACGGCACTTTCTGAGATCAACATTTCATCTTAACGCTGCAGAAGCAGCCCTCTTTTTCGTGCCGCAGTGTGTCCGAAAACCAGCCGCAACCAGCCAATTCAAAAAAGTATTGTTTTATGCGCTGCGTGTTTTGCTCACTGCGCTTGTAGCAATAATTATTGCTACTGACAACGCATGCCACTGAAACGAAAATACATTATTCTTTCTAATGAGCTAAAACCTGTTGCTCTGTCATACAAGGGAGGGTCACAGCGATCGAGCAAACATTTTGAGAAATGGCTGCAGTGGCCACAAAAAGCAAGTGACCTGCGCCTTAATACGGAGAGCGGTGAGAACGAATCCCGAGCGCATCTGCCGGATGTTCCGCCCCTTGTATCTTAAGTACAGAACACCGGCGAAAGGTAGCGCCAAAGTGCAAATGCCGCAGTAATGACCTCTGTCTGTCTGTCTGTCTGCCTGTGTCTCTCTGTGTGTGTGTGTGTGTGTGTGTGTGTGTGTGTGTGTGTGTGTGTGTGTGTGTGTGTGTGTGTGTGTGTGTGTGTGTGTGTGTGTGTGTGTGTGTGTGTGTGTGTGTGTGTGTGTGTGTGTGTGTGTGTGTGTGTGTGTGTGTGTGTGTGTGTGTGTGTGTGTGTGTGTGTGTGTGTGTGTGTGTGTGTGTGTGTGTGTGTGTGTGTGTGTGTGTGTGTGTGTGTGTGTGTGTGTGTGTGTGTGTGTGTGTGTGTGTGTGTGTGTGTGTGTGTGTGTGTGTGTGTGTGTGTGTGTGTGTGTGTGTGTGTGTGTGTGTGTGTGTGTGTGTGTGTGTGTGTGTGTGTGTGTGTGTGTGTGTGTGTGTGTGTGTGTGTGTGTGTGTGTGTGTGTGTGTGTGTGTGTGTGTGTGTGTGTGTGTGTGTGTGTGTGTGTGTGTGTGTGTGTGTGTGTGTGTGTGTGTGTGTGTGTGTGTGTGTGTGTGTGTGTGTGTGTGTGTGTGTGTGTGTGTGTGTGTGTGTGTGTGTGTGTGTGTGTGTGTGTGTGTGTGTGTGTGTGTGTGTGTGTGTGTGTGTGTGTGTGTGTGTGTGTGTGTGTGTGTGTGTGTGTGTGTGTGTGTGTGTGTGTGTGTGTGTGTGTGTGTGTGTGTGTGTGTGTGTGTGTGTGTGTGTGTGTGTGTGTGTGTGTGTGTGTGTGTGTGTGTGTTAAATATTTTTAACAGACACAGACACATTTTAAAACAAACACACATTCAGCTGTCAGCCGAGTGAGTGAAGAGTTCTTAGGCCGTCAAGAGCAGTATAGTATGCGATGACATCACACCAAGAGGGGCCATCATGCGTCTCACGAAGGAACACTATAGGCGTTTCAAACGTGCTAAAACCTTTAGAGCATGATTTTCAAGTTAATGGAGACCATAGTAATGCACCTGAATGCACCTGAAGCATCTAAGGCAGCCCAGTTTCCGTTTCACTGGCCGCCACTATGCACTGCTCGGTGTGGGGATCCAACCCCAAAGCAGGCCACCGGTGTTGGGGGACTGCGCTTCGATCCCACCGCTGCCACCAGTTGTTCCTCTATTTTTCTCCGCTCATTTTCCCTTTGCTTTCGCTCATCTTCCTCTTTCTTTCGCCCATCCTGCTCTTTCTTTCGCTCCGCTTTGAGGAGTTCCCACGTATCGCTGTTTCTTCCTCGACGGTTTCCAAGAGCAATGCGCAAATGTCTGACTTTTTCATCTTCTCCTCTACCTCTACACCCAACTCTTCGCACAATGACAGCAAATCTGCCCTCAGAAACTTCATTAGGTCCATGTTTGCTGCTCTGAGCCTTGACTGTGCTGAACAACTGTTGACGTGAGTTACACACACTCGTCTCACTAATCAACTTCCCTTGATTCCCAGCAGTTCAAAGTACTAACCCAAACATTTGAAGCCTGGTGAATCTGAAGCATTGTTCAAGCACTCACCCACAGAAGCAACACCACGCCGCATGGTCGATCCAACCGCTGCCAACCAGTTGTTAGGTGTGGGGCTCCAACCCCATAGCAGGCCACCAGTGCTGGAGGATTGCGCTTCGATACTGCGTTTCAACATTGCAGCTCCGCAATATTCATGAGGGTTGTGCACCGTTTCACAATCCTGCCTTCCGGTGTCACGTCTGTTCAACTGAAACGATTCGGCCTGACTCGCTCTCTCTGGAGTCGCGCCACTCGAAATCTCATAGTCCAGTTTCTTTTTTTTTTTCATACGCGAGCTGTAAACTTCTGAGCTCCCTATTAACTCTTTCGAACTATGTAAAAATGCAAATAAACCCTTTCAGTCTCTTCTCCACCTCGAAGACCATCTCGTCTCTTCGTCACCCCGTAAAAGTAGTCTCCCGATCCGGAACCCGTGGACATCGACCTTGGCGTGAGACGGCCCAGGCGAACCAGGGGCCCGCATCAAACAGCACCGAAGCAGTCGGTAATCATGAAGCGTGTTCTTTTTTCAGAATATTTCTTTTTGTTTTTCTTCATGATTCGTTATTACGGACGTCTCGTTTTATGGATAATTTTTCGGGAACCTAAGTATCCATATTAACGATTCACTATTTTGCACCAGCGAGGGCTGGTACCATAGGGGCATTATCAAAGCACGCACTCACGCACGCACGCACGCACGTACAAAGAGACCATACACTGTCCTTGTACGCGACAGGCTGAAATCAAACTGAAAACCGACGGAGCATCATGGAGACTTTCGAGACTGTGGAATGCTTTCGTAACGTGAAGACAGCCAGCACCGACCAATAGCTGGCGCCAACGCTTCGCCCCGTCCACAGCCGCGCAAACCGCTTCGGCTCCCTGGCTGGTGATTTCGATATCTGCTGCTCGCTTTTTTCTGCTGCTTGCTTAGCGAATAGCTCGTGTATTCGCTAAATGAGTGCTTGAAGATCGTAGTACGCCACTGCACATTCACCGCGTGAGTGCGAAATTTCCCCAGGAATGCGCCGATGAGGACGACTGCACTCCAGTACTCTTGTTTACATCGCTGCGTACAATCGGCTAGTGCTCGTTTGCATGACATAAAACGCCAGTTGCGCTTCACTTGCATTAAATTTCCTCTTATCTTTTGTACCGGTTGTAGCCTTGCTTATTTACGCAGTGCGACAACTCTGCAGGAAGCGCAGATGCAATCGCCCGCCTGGAAAAACACTTGATAGCCGGGTTGCTGATAAAGCCTAGGACAGGCGTCCCACGCTAATTGTCCCTGCTTTCTTGGATGTGACCAATACTCGATTTTAAATCACTTTATCCAGAAGTATCTTCGGTGAGCGTTCGCATTAACTGAAGCGGCCTGATTTATTATCCACAAGGGAAGACGACGACTGCTGCTGGTCGCCTACATGCTGCTTCACACGGTGCGACGCGCACCATAAGATACGCCCCAGTTGCACTGTCGTTGCGACGCCCGCCAGTCGCAGCCGCTATTTCACTTGCTAGCGACATCTGTCAGTGCGCCGCGAGCGGCCTTTCGTTGGCAAGAAATGCCTTGGCAAATATAAATATCAGACACCTGGTAATGTGTTTTTGTCACAGTCGTGACAAATTCCATTGAGCTGTCGTACATTTTTGTGTTCGATAGAAAATTTGTTTTTGTTTTTTTGTTTTTTTTTTTTTGCGCTCGTGAACAGATACGTAACTACGAGCAGCCAGCCTACCTGGAAATTCTATCGTTTGACGGCTGGACCGCTCCCACTGATCGTGCCGACGGTGCGGTAGTACGAATTCGTTGGAAGTCCGTCTCAAAGGGTCTGCTATGATAAGGACGCGCTTTTCTGTCGCAAAGCGTCGGAAATCGCGCTTGACTGGGGCTACAATCGCATCGTGTGAAATCGCCTTCAGCGGCGCTTACCGCGATGCAAGCGATAGTCGATTTCAGGTCACTGTTTTCAAAACTACACGCCATAGTAATTTTCATTCGCTAGAACTTATGAATTCGCTCTCCACAATTGCCGAAATCACACACATGAAGCCTGCGGACTGGCTAGGCCTACTTGTCGCGGAAGGCGGTCTTAGGCGATTAAAATTTAGGAATTTGGCAAGCGTTTATCGCTGATGAGTGCTGAAGTATGCACATGTAAAATACAGGTGCTCGTTTCCCTTATTTGTAATAACGATAAGCTAGGGATAAGCGCATATATATTCACGGCGTCGTGTAATCAGCGTGAAGTTTTTGCTCGGCCGCCGATCTGCCGAGTATGTATACATGTAGGGCGACCGTCCGTCGATCAGATTTGTCGGTGTCCTTGGCCCGAACAGTATGTCACACTACAATGATTGACATGCGAGTGTTGGTCGTGCTGCATTGGTATCGTTGTAGGTCTAGTGTGACCGCAGTGGCCACTGACGTCGTCGCCGCGTCGCTGTACACTCTTTGAAAAAAAGGTAGTGAAAAGTGGAGCAGTTACCTGCTGTTAATTGCTGCAGTTACTACCTTTTTTTTAACAGTTGCTGCGTTTTTTTTAACAGTTGCTACCTTCGTGCTACCATCTTACGACCTCGATGAAAAAGCACGTAGTAAAAATGTAGTAAGTACGGCTGTTACTACCTTTTTGACTGTTACCACCTTTGTATTACCTCATTACCACCTCACTTAAAGCATAGTTAGTAAATGCGGCTGCTACTCGTGTGACACCATCCGGAACGAAAGCCGGCGAAATTGGAGGTACATATGTAGACGGTTCGAATCCCTGTCGAGAGCTATTCTATGGTATGGTATATACCAGTGAGAAGTCGTATGACGCCACCAGCAGCGGTGTACTATAAACGGTTACGTCCAAATTTTGATACATATGTCTAGAAAAACTGCCGCCAGCCTCATGCACGTGCGCCAGTGGTGCGCTCCCACTCCTCGCGCTCCTGGTCACATGTGTGACACCCGCCTGCGCGTTAGTAATGGGCTAGTTCGAGTGTCAATTTTTTGCATTCCATCTGGCTTTGTCGAAGCCATATAAGAACTCTGGTTCCAACTCTGGAGTCATATTTTAGCAAAGCAAAGTACTGCAGCGATGAGGCAGTGCCTGCGTCTTACCCAGAATTCAGCTTAGAGGTTGCTTTTACTGCTATCTAGAGGTAAGCGTCGCGGATGGTAGTTCCTGTCTCTGCTTTCGAAGGTATTAAATGACATTAAAGTATAGTCACTGTTACTACCTTCAAAGGTAGTAAATGTTACTAATGGTAGTCCCTATAACTACCGTCGAATGTAGTAACTGATATTAAACGTAGTTGCTACTACGTTTCGAGGTAGTAAATGCTACTAAGGGTAGTTGAAGACACTAACCCAAGGGTAGTAACTGTCACTAAAGGTAAGTCCTGTTGCTACCTCTCAGAGGTAGTAACCGTTACTACGTTGCAGTTACTACCTAAAGTTACTACCTACGTAGTAATATATATGACAAGCAGTTACTACCCTGAAAGTTGGCAACTACTACTACCTTTTTTTTTTGAGTGTATACACACTGGTATGCACAAAGCGAAACTCGATGGTAGCAGCGCCTTTGTAATACTACGAGTCAGTGCTGAAGCGGAATCGCGTTAAGTTCGTCGAGTTAGAATGCCATTCGAACGTACGCGTGTAGCAGGGGTATGAACTGACATCCTCCACGAGCGAGTTTCGTAGTGTGCGGGGAAGTTTTTGTTTTAGTGACTGCTGTAATGCTCGTTCATCTCAACGCGTGCGTGGTTTAGGTGGAGTCTATACAAAGCAGGAAATCGCCTTTTAGAACTCTTTGGAAAAAAAAAAACGTGGCAGATATCGGCTTTAGAAAAAGAGGTTCTTTACTTAAATCTAAGGCGGCGCATTCGGCGTGAATGAGCACGAGCTTAGCTGCATTTCTTTTTTTTACTTTTGATTGTATGTTGACTGAACGGTGGAGTGATTCAGAATGACTGAAGTACTTTCTAAAGTAAACCCGAGAGAAAAGATGATTTTCGTTCGGTTAGCTGCATATAACACCGTCTAGAAAGCGAGCGTGATGCTGAACTTTTCAAAAGATGTTTTGAGATGGGCCCTTATAGTTCTCGACGCTGACAATAATGGGCGAAAAATTTGCACAAATCCAAGGCTGCGACCCCTCGCAATACGGTGGGTGGAGCTTAAGTGCACATGTTTGCGCCACGGAAACGGCGAATAGGAGGTGACCAAGAGCGCAAGCGATGGTCAAATTGATTACCAAACTTCGAGAGTGACCAGAATGTCACGCTTATACCAGGGTGCATAAAACTAAAAAATAAAAAGGTCTCTTGTATTAGTTAATATTCGGAAACCACGACGTAAACACTTTCTGATGCCTCCCAGGGCTCTCATTCAAGGCTGAGAAGCCAGTTAGCGACGTTCTCCGTACGCCTTCGTACCATTCGATCGTGATTGGCTAGAACCATTGCTACCAGTTCCTTAGTATCGTTACCAGTCAGCGGTCAGGCGGTCACTAACCGCCTTACCACTGGAGCAATTTTCGTGGTATCGTCTCCGAATACCGGCTACGATAGCACTGCCCAAGCCCTTAAAAGAAATATTTCACCGAGTGAATAGCTGACAAGGAAGTGAACGCCGCTGTATGCTGGTGAGCAAGTGGGAAGTAAATATACTTAAAGTTACTGCAACAGATCATGAAACGCATCCTCGAGGCTCTTTTGCGAAGCCCACCTTTAGGGATCGTTTGGCCACCTTGCGACTGGTGTCGCGCCCTGAACACCTTTTCTCTTATTCGCTGGACGCATGCCGAATGTCCAAAATGTATTTTTTGCCGGTTCGCTCGGGTCGATTTCTCTCCTTCCGTCTCGGCTCGCGCCAGCTGAAGCGACGCAAAGCCCACCAAGGCCACGTACCGTGGCCTCAGCCCATGGTAACCCTGCTCAATCCGCTATCTTTAGGCGCCAGCTCATATCGTATCGGTTGTTTTGCACCTGAGATAGCTATCGTATAACCGGTGGCTTTGCTCGGTGTGCAGGCAAAAATTTACCAGCTAAGGCGACTGCCGAGTATCGTACAATTATCGACGCAGCGCACTCTCCGGAAAGCGGCCACGAGATGGTGGCATGGAAGAGACAGCACTGGAAGTGAGCGGGGCAAGTTCGACTAAGCTGGAGCGAGCGCCAGTCGCTCTGCGCTCAGGCAAGTCCTTCTTTAAAAAAATCACGAGGGCTGTTGCTTCTCATTTCGGCAAACTTTACCTATATACTTTAATGCAGCCCGAACTTAGCGTAGAAACGGGGCAGTTTTTACTGCCTGAATCCGATTTCTATTAACTCCTGCTGGCGCTTCCGGGCGACCAGCCAATAACAAGCGAACGGAAGCCATTTCCCGCAGGCATGGTTTTATAGCCTCCCACGAGATGCAGATAGAAAAGCGCGATGCAAGGAACTAATTAGAGCTATTGCCCTGCCACGTGAAAAATTTAACGTGATTTAAATGTAATAACATTCACTCCCCGTTATGTCACATTCTCCGCGCGCAGTTGCACGACGAAAAATAAGAGTCGACGTTAAGAGACCTCGTTCGATGTAACATCCTGTATTTTGCTCAACATGACATTTGCATATTTGCATGCAACCGAGTTTCAGCTCCCCAGAGTCCGAACTGATTACAGCGCCCAGTCAGCTAGCTCCGCGATAATCAAAATGTGAAACACCACACCACTTAATATCAAGTTCATAACGTTATTTTCATTTTTTTCAGAAACGATGCCCGACTGTCTATTTTGAACTCGTGCGATCTGGTTACATAACTTTTGTTATTTCCCTTCGTTTTTGCATATTTCTGTGTTGTTGCCTGGTAGCTCTGTTGTTTCGTTTGGCGATATTTGTGTTTTTACAGTTGGTTTTTTTTTCTACTGATTGTGCTTATTTATGCTAGTACTACTGCATATCTGTGCTCGCCTTTTTATACCTTATCAACCATTTCTGCCTCACCCCTCATCAGATTTTACCTGCAGTGCCTTGTCTTCTATGCAGAGATAACTTAAAACTAGAAGCTGGATTTTTCGGTTTTTATTTTTTGAAAATTCGGCGGACTTTTTTCGGTTTTTATTTGAGAACGCTACTTTCGTTGTTTTTTTCGGCGAATATTAGCTTTGATGAATGCAATACTCACTTTTTTCGGTGACTTAATGTAGCAATCCTTTGTGGTGAAAAGTCATTTAAAGTCGATCTCGGCATTTTTGTCATTCTGAACAATTAATTAACCAGCAATGAGCGCGTAAATGGTAATATTTGAAGCTGTGGTTGCAGAAAAAATTGCTAAGCTCATTAAAAGAGTAACTAAAGTTAATGAGATAGCAGGCAGACAAAAACGGAAGTGGAAGTTTACTTCTAAGAAATAGGTTGACATGTTATCGTTGGGTTGACACGCTGAGATGAGTGTGAGTGCGGGGCACCACGCGGCATGCGTGTTGATGGCAGCAATGAAACTGCCGCTCAGTCGTCGCGATATCCACAATGTACTTTTAGTGACGTCCATTCGCGGTTTCGTGTCAGTTTCGTGTCAGTTAATGCATTTCATTAACCTAATAAACCGACCGAATGCTCTAAGCAGGTCATGATAGTGAGGAAACAATGCTTAGCTAGAAGATGTGAGCAGATGATGCTTCCCGGTCTGAAGAGGCGTGTAAGCCAGCGGAGCAGTAGCTCAAATCGCACAACTGCGCTGCTTATCCAACAATTCCATTGTCGCATCATGCGCCTGGCTTCCCTGCTTAGTTAACTTTCGACTTTAAGTGAGTGTAACTCGCATTCAACAGCCAGGTTGCTATGCCTTCCAAGCCAAAAATACTAATCTTTTTGGTTAAAACCTAATTTCGAAAAAGTGAATTCGGCGTACTTTTATGGGCCCGCCGCGGTGGCTCAGTGGTTAGGGCGCTCGACTACTGATCCGGAGTTCCCGGGTTCGAACCCGACCGCGGCGGCTGCGTTTTTATGGAGGAAAAATGCTAAGGCGCCCGTGTGCTGTGCGATGTCAGTGCACGTTAAAGATCCCCAGGTGCTCGAAATTATTCCGGAGCCCTCCACTACGGCACCTCTCTCTTCCTTTCTTCCTTCACTCCCTCCTTTATCCCTTCCTTTACGGCGCGGTTCAGGTGTCCAACGATATATGAGACAGATACTGCGCCATTTCCTTTCACCAAAAAACCAACCAACCAATTTTATGGTGTTTTTTTCGGTTTAAACCGAAAAGTCCAAGCCCTACATATAACTGCGCTAGTGCTCTGCAGTAGGATAGAGCTTAAAGAACCAGCAGTTGGCAACAATGGATCATGGCCCGTGCGGAGTTTCATTACTCAACTAATAAATGAGAGCACTTAAGGATATCAATATTTTTATGCTTCACTCTTTTATTCCAGAGGCGAAAAAGTTTGTCGCTTATGATTTCTTCGCGTGCTTAGCTTTTTCGCTTCGACGTAGCAGGAGAAGCTTCGTAAAACAACTATTCCTTTGGCGCGGAGTGTGTAGCGGTCATGAATGTGGGCGGTTCTTCACTGCAGACTTGAGCGGTAACCGACAGTGTTCTGCTATATTTGATCATAAGAGGCCCCACTAGAGTCCTCTGCTTTATCATCTCCACTACGGCGTCCCTCATAGCCTGAATCACTTTGGGACGTTAAACCTGTGGAGAACCTGTTTCCCCCTTACCAAGACACCTAACCTTAGACATCCCTGATTCGTTTTTGAGATCAAGGTAGGCAGAAGTATAGGAAGGAAAAAACTCACAGGACGGTCACGACCATGCAGCGCTAGATTCAGCGATAGCTGTTTAGGCGTTTAGTCACGTGATCACTGGTGTAGCGGTCACGTGATGCACCCCTGCACTGGCAGGCGGCTGTTCCAAACAGAGCCACCCGTAGGCTCATACGACCCAGGTTAGCCTGCGCAACCGGTGGGTGCATACGCTAGGTCCACCGGTGACGCCGACGGCGACGGCGACGAGAAAGCCAGGGACAGGGGCATAACAGCTATCGCTGTAAAAATTGGCAGGACGGTTACCATTGGTTGACGCGAGATTCCGCGACAACAGCTGTTAAGGTGTTTATACTTTACGATGTGTTGTGGTAGAGAATATGACAGCGACCTCACATTTGTATAGTTCTAGGGCGCTCTTTCTATTTTTCCATACATAGCCGCTTTTCGTCTAGGTCTCCTCTCCAGTCCGCCGCTCTAGAAGCGCAGCAGTCCCCCTCCCCCCCTTCATAGCAACAACCACCACCACCACCGCTGATGATCCTCTCCTCGGGCAGCGCATTTCGCAGCAGCTGTCGCAGATGGACAGTGCAACATTTCTCCGCTTCCTTACTCCTCCTTCCATAGTATCAACTTTCTGGATGGTTACCATGATAAGCCTTCCTACACTCTCGGCATAACCTCTTCGCTTCGCAAACCTTACTCTCCCTTCCACAGCAACCGTCCTTCTTGGGCAAAAACCCTCCGCTTCGTTCCCATGGCAACCACGAACCAGTTTCGCCTTCTCACGCTCTCACCATGCCCTCTTCCTTCTACGATAATGATCCTCCTGTTGGGGATTTCTACGCTTTCGCCACACCCTCCTCCTCTCATGGTAACCACCTTATGGGCGGTTACCACTGCAAACATCCTCTGGTTACGCCTTCCTACGCTCTCGCCATGAAGCTTCCTTCCATGGTAATCCCCCTCGTCCTTCCGGGTAACCACCGGAGGGTGCTTTCCGTGGCAACCGGCGACCGGTTACGCCTTCTTACGTTCTCGCCATACCCTCCTCCTTCCACGATAACCACCTTCCAGATGGTTCCAGTGGTAACCACCCACCGGTTACGCATTTATCCGCTCACGTCAGCCCTTCCTACTTGCAATGCAACCCCCCTCCGAGCGGTTACCACTAGCAGCGCACCCACCGGTAACGCCGAAAACAACGACAGACAGCGACATACTATTCGGATGCGAAACCCAGGAACGAGCGCCGCTTAACAGCTGTCGATGTAAAAGACACCTTCATTAGTTTGATTTCTATGCGCTTGCGGAACCAGTGTCTTTAATTTCGCGTTCCTTTTTGTAAAAACATTCGGTACGCAACCATGCAAGTAACATGAGGACGTCATAGAGGTTTACGATCTCTTCTCCACGCTTTACCCCTCCCTTCCTGCCGAACATAAAGCCATTTGCGAATTCTGGCGATGAAAAACAATGCCACGTTAGAAAACAGGGCGCAATAGTAATTGAATGGCTTATTGAAAGCGTTCTTACATTAAAAAGTACAATCTAAAATTACAAGTAGCTCAAATTTGATGGATCGGTATGACTTTCGAGAAATATATCGAAGTGAGACCTCAGAGGAAACGAGGCAAGCAGTAGCAGTTGGGAATCCGATGATAAAACAAACATAGCGGCTGCCCAAAGTAAACAAAGAGCTACCAGCCGTTGAGGTAAAAATGTCAGATCTAGTTATCATGGCGGATTTCAGAAAAGAAAATGTGCATTTCCCCCAAGGACAACCCCGTTATCCGTGGACTCGTAGCGAACAGCAGCGGCCGTCCGCGCTAACATGGCGTCGGAGACAAGCGCACAGAAGTTATGTGCCGGTAATGTCGCAAGGCGTCTATTTTTAACGGCGCAAAATAGGAGCTCATAAAGATAACCAAATAAAATGGCTTGGGTCAAGCCGTTTGCTTTCCTTAATTATCCTTGTAAATGTACATTTTTCTGCACTGCTACTCCCCACCCTGCTATCGATCGGAGCCACACAGTCGGCCCCAAAACGAATGCCAATGAGCGCCTCGAACTCATTCGAATGCGAACGTCGTTTTGAGGCAATGCCATTAAGTTTTGCGATGTGACAGCAAACGAATGACATCTGCAGTAAATGTCACTCTTTGGAAAGGTTCTAAATTTGGCGCGTGACAGACGGACAACTTTGTTCTCTGTTGCATACGTGCCGCTAAGAGAGTGCGGCCTGGCTGAAAGATGAATCGTGCGACGCACTTAGCAGGCGGAGTGTCCGTACTCGATACGCTGGAGGAGGCGTTTCGGGACGACGTCATAACGAACGCACCGCGATCTAAAGCTCGGCCCAGACTGATTGGGGCACATTAACTCAGGCATGCGTACTTTGTACTTATGGGAGTTAACAAGCGAAAGGATAGGAACGAATTACACCACATTTCGTGCCTGATTACTCGAGTTCGTGAAGTGCCATCGCCTCGGTAGACAGCCGCTTATCGCGCACTGGGCACGACTTGGTGGCACCGAAGCAGAAATCAGGCGGTTGCATGAAGACACAGGGAAACGTGAAAAGCGTAGTAAACTACTGAGCTGTCCGAGCCACAATTTATGGCGATGGCACGCATTCACCGACCACTGCCGCCGTGTCCCAGCTTCTCGTCAGCGTCAGCGCGATTTAGTCTTGGCCGCGCCTTGAGATAAAGCTGACGGAATGGAGGGCGGTGGCACGTTGGAGGAGGGGAACACGTAGGAGTGGCACGGCAGCGTTGACGGAGCGAGTCAAGAACCGGGGGCCTCCAGTGCAGGATCGCACACGAAGTTGTCGGCGAAGCACCACTGGACGGCCGCCGTCGAGATCTACTGGCGCCACTCTTCTCGCCCCAGACACAAGGATTGTCGGCATTCTGTTGGGGTCTGCAGGTGCAAGCGTTAATGCCGAGGACAAGAAAAGACCGCAAATACCGTTCTGCTCTGGAGAGGTTATTCATTTGTTTCTCAACAAAGGAACGGAGGTGGCGGCGGGCGTATTGAGAGGGAGGCGAGTCGAGAGTCTCTGACAAAAACTAATATTACTGGCGCCTCATAGAAACTCCGGAGCGACGCTACTTAATTATCTCCGTTTTTTTTTAATTGCACCGATATGAATGCGCTGCCTAACGAACCTTCGTTTGATTCAATGCCCGTTTTAAGGCCATTAATGATGATGCACCGCATTTTCCGCGATACCTGATGACAATTTTAACACTTCTCGTTTTTCACCGCACTGTCGTTTCTCCCGAAGCATTTATGCTTCATCAGACCACCTCCAATGCAACGAGGTTGCTTCTTTAATGCATCTTACTTACTGTACACGCTTTATACTCCGCTCTGCTTTGCATACGTTTTCATATTTCCGCCCCTGCACCTTCTATCACCAGAGCAGCAGGTCACGCGGCCATGAATACGTGTGATAACCTGCGTGCGTTCCTTTTCTCTGCGTTGTTTCGCTCTCTCTTTGGCTGCACAGCATCAAATTGCAAAAGTGGGAGAAGTGCCAATTAACGCCTCAAGATTCTGTTACAAACTCATCGTGTACGCGTCGATGCTTTTTTAGACACGGCTTTCATAACTCATTTCTTATGCAAATCAAGTCGTAGGACTCTTTTACAGGCGCAAACTTTTACGGCCTCATGGACTCGCAGTGTTTCTGCCGTCGTTTTGCAGTAGACGACGGCTGGCCTAACGTTTTGAGTGCAGACGAGAAGCACTGCCGTCTCGGTAGCAGGACGCGAAGCAGTGCGGCCGGCTTCCACAATTGACGCTTATATTTAACCACAAAGCGACCTCACACGGGCACCAAATCGATATTAGGGACGTTAGGCACCATTCACGTTGGATTCACGTTTTACTCTTATGCCCAATACAAAAAGCGATGCGACCGCATGCGTATGCGCGAAGGTGCATTCTCTTTCAATCTCTTTTAAGAAAGCAATGTAAATTTAAAAAAAAAGGGCGAGAAGTTCCCGCTGATTTTGGGAATTCGAGAAACCATCTACACGCTAACTTCAAACGCAGTTTAGAAGGCAAGAACACAGGGGCGGATTTATGGGCTCCTCTTGGAAGGGGTGTCTGTGTGTTTGTGTGGGACCTTCTTTATAAATACGCCCCTGCAAGAAAACAAGGAAATAGCTACAGATTTGTCTGGTCTCCAGGTAGCCCAAAGGCTCCGAACGCTTTTTTGAAAGTGAGGAAGTGAAAACACCGCATTCGAAACCCTTGCTGTAAGCGCATTCTCAGTAGCTCTAGGTTTCTGCAGCTGTGACGTGCATATCTCTTTATGTGCCGACCACAGAGCCGTTCAGTTCTTGCACCCGTCCCACGGGTGGCACCGTACGAGCAGATTTCTTGTAAACTTGAAAATAACCGCTGGCCGCAGCGCTGTTCTTCGCTCCCGTTCGACATAGCACTCGGGACACTCGCATTGTGCGCAGTATAGATCTGCTTACGTCGCGCTGGATATTTTGTCGCTTAAGCACAACATATAATAACGATCAATTCTGCTTATTGAAAGCCTTGACGTCAACTACTCTGCTTGAGTGGCGCCCTGGCTTCGCGCGAGAGTAGAATATTCACAGCGTGGTGTCGCTATCACATCCAGTGCTTGTTGCACTGGCCCGTCTGCGCGCCACGCGTAGAAGATGTAAATACCCTACGCACGTTCAGCGCATTCCATACTAGGAAATGCTCCGTCGTAGCCACAGAGAGCATTTCATGCTGTGCATGCAGGGTCAGGGGGCCTTACGAAGAAGTAGACCAAAATAAGGCGCTTCTAAACCTGGGAAACAAATGCATTGCAACGACGCTTAATACAGGCTTTAGCAGACCTCCCCACTGCCCATAGGCGTCGAATATACTGTAAGAATATTACATCTCTCTCTCTCGTTCGCAGATTCTATTCTATGCAAGCTTATTCACGAATGTAAATGTTCTGGAATCCATTGTGTAAGTTCGATCTCTATGCCTGCATTTGAACTCGATGACCGTGAACTTGTGTATGTGTTTTGTAGGGGTGTGCGAATAGTAGCTTGGGTAATATGTAGCTTAGCTATCGAATCGAATGCGAATAGCTAGTGCAGCTAAAAACCAAATCGAACACGAATCAAGTAGTGGCAGAACCGAACCGAATATTTTTATGAATATTCAATAATTGAGCAAATATTCGTACATAACGAATAATCACGCAAAACCGCTGAGCGACAGCAATGGTTCTGCGATGCGGCTCTGAAATTTACGGAGCTGTAGTTCTCAAAAGGCGCCCCACTGATCTCCACTAGGGAGTGCGCCACAGAGTCAGATGAGTAACTCCATGGCCTTGCCACATTCATGCGACCGTATCACGATCTAGCCGCCGCGGTGGCTCAGTGGTTATGGCGCTCGGCTGCTGGCCCGAAAGACGCGGGTTCGATCCCGGCCACGGCGGTCGAATTTCGATGGAGGCGAAATTCTAGAGGCCCGTCTACTGTGCGTTGTCAGTGCACGTTAGCGAACCCCAGGTGAACGTAATTTCCGGAGCCCTTCACTACGGCGTCCCTCATAGCCTAAGTCGCTTTGGGACGTTAAACCCCCTTAAACCATAAACCGTATCACGATGTGACCGTATCACGATCTGACCGTACCGGCTTCACGTGATACGTAAAAGCAAATTGCCCTTTGCTACTGGCGATGGCAGCGAATAAACTAGCGCCACATCTCAACAGATGAGAGGGGCTACGTACGAGTAATATTTTCCGAGATCAGACATAAACGCATGCAGGGTATGCTAAACCTGCCTGTGCCTTGCCGCATCGCCCAATATTGGAGTCCATATAAGAGTATTATGAACACCGCCACACACGACTGGACCGTGTACTAGTGGTGAGCCCTCCTTCTCTCGCAGACTGAACGCGGCAGCATGACGTGAGGCTTCGGAGTGGGCCCTGCTTTTGACAGTCGACGAATAAAACTACGCAGTGCATTATTCGAACTTCGTTTAATTACGCGAAGATTACCCGAAATTTGAGCACATATTCGATTCGTTTCGAATAATTTTGTACGTGCTCTATTTGGTTCCTTAAGCGAATCGAATCGGAGGGTATTCAACTCGCTATTCAAAAATTTCGAATGTTCGGTACATCCGTAGTATTTTGGTGTACGTGGCCGTATGGTTGCTGAGAACTCAAGTGCGACCATGAATTAGCTTTGCGGCGTGTCATTCGTTCGTTCGTAAGTTGATTCATTACTTCATTTTCGACCGATTCAGAGAAGGTAGTACATATACGAATGTATTGAACTAAGATCCGAGTATGATTTGCACACCTCTAAATGTAAATATTTTATGCGAGATATGTGTGGTATGCACAGCCTTCGTCGAAAAGAACAGAGATAATGGTTCGATTCTAAGGCGTGCAGCGGGGATTCTGTCAAGGACTCCGGAACAGGGGGCCCAGTCCCCAACTGCTTGCACTCAGACCAGATTTTTGACACACGCATCAATTCTAGGACGTTAGTAATGTAAAGCACAGTGGGGCTGAGCTAGCTGGCTTCGCGGCCAATGGTGAAGCATTTAGTTTAAGTAACCTAAAGCAATCATGTCCCAACAGAAGCCGTTGATAGATTGCCCTGTGTTCATGAGCATGGCTAGCAGAACTGAAACAGACTGTGCGCAAAACTATATAATGTAGCCGATTACTCTTCCCGTGTCCATCTTTATAAAGCTACCAGCTTCAAGTTAGGCTTTATAGGAGTGTAATATAAAAATTTAAATGAAATTTATATTTAAATTAAAAATGCAGCAAATAAATATTAAGTCAAACTCCAAGTCTTGTACCCCCCCCCCCCCCCCCCCCACACACACACACACCCCAGAAAAAGGTTCCCTAGTGCTGGCTCCTGTAGAATCCGCGGAGGTGCTAACTTTCGTAGGGGTGAGTCTGGGAGTTCCTCTCAACTTGGAGAGATCTGAAACGCTGGCGATGCACAGCCAGTCACACAGCATGACCCAGAATGAAACCCTTCGGGCTCAATGCCTTTTTCTGAAGGCTGCGCCTTGGCGGGGAAGGACACGATGGAGCCCGATTTTCTCCTTCCGAGCTCGCGATAACTTTTCTTCATTTTATACATATTCACATCGCCATTGTATCCATATCCATCATACATTAGAAGAGAAGGTGTAGCCGGCGCCTACAACGGATATCAGCGTTTCCTCTAATAAGGGATAATAATAATAAAAAAACATGCATTCTCCATGCGCGCGAGCGCCGCCACACCTCCTGTGAGGAGCAGCGGGCGGCGTTTACAAACGCGGAGCACGCTCGGCGGGGCACTTGGACGACGCGGGGCAGCAGCGCTGCTGTCACAGGCCTCCCCTCTCGTTCTCCACCCAACTGGGGGTTCTCTTTGGCGGATCTCTTCCGAGGCGGCCGCAGCGCAGTGTCTCAGATGACACCCCCCCTCTGCGCAGACGAACCATCCCGCGTGGTGTGCCAGCGAGGCATTAGTCTCGGCGTCTACACGGAAACGCGGCGAGCTTGATTTATCAATGGAGCGAGTTTCGCGCCTGCGTCTCGCCACGCGAGAAAATTTCTGAGTTCACTGCACCCTGCCGGGCTGTGTGTGTCAAGCGACATCATCGTGCAGGCACGGAGCGAAAGTGTGTGGACGGCTTCTTCTTGCTCAGTGGCGCCACTTCTGCGCACCTTACCATGCGATCACACTGTGTGTACTACAGCGCATTGTCTATTACGCTGTTACCAGCAGCGGCAACAGAGCAGTCACTACCAGCGATGTACTGACGGCCGCTCACTCTTCATTGGAATTTTCTTCGTTGGAAAGTGCATTCGTGGTTGTCCTTCCCTCAAGACAGGCACATCTCAGCGCGGCCACTGTAGCTGCGTGGTGACGGTTTCCGCCCAACTTGTGTGCGATGAATGGCTCAAGTAACGGCGGTAGTTGAGGGGCCGTGTCTCGCGTTACGCAACGTTCCCGCCCCTCTCATGCAGCATTGTATCTAGCTTTGAACCAGTCATACCTTCCGTCCACATGTATTCTCATTATGAGGATGGCAAAATCGCTGCGCTACTCTTAGCGAGTAAAGCATTGATTGACGCTAGTATGTCCTTTTTTCCAATAAGGGACTGCAGGGCGGCTGTGTAGTGTGAAATGTTTTTATTCCTCTGTTTACGCACGAGCCGTAAGCATTGTCGACATCTTCAAACCCGTTACTTCAGCATTTTAGTCGCTAATTAAACTCACTATTAGGCAACTCTGCCCAGCAACCAAAATGGGCAGATATTCCCTTAGCAAAAACATGCGCCTACAAAAATGTATAATGTTTTGTATTTTGCAGTCGCATATATTTTTAACGTCAATACGTTGAGCGTTTCATTTCTCTTGAAAACGTTTTCGGATCTTTAACTTCCTTCACGAATTATGGCAGGTATGTTCTGTGCAGCGACACTCCTACGTGGAGCAGTTTGCACGTACCAGCTCTCCGTGTAGGTATCCAAACATGTTTCACCTTGCATATCATATATTTCATAAGAGTGGACGCCCCATATTTTCAATGGCAGCATTAGATGTCTAGCAAGCAGCCGCATTTTAAAGCGTGGCACCACGCCCCACTGCACCCTTCCACATTACTGACACTTCCTGTGCTGCAAAGCGCCGTGTGCTTCATGCTTGACTGCAGCTTTTTTTGCTTTTCGCATGCTTTCGCACGTATATGTGCTCATATCTAACCGTACGAGCAGTTTTATATGGTAGGTGGAGCCGCGGCTCAGTATATGCCGCGGCACTCACGATGACGCGACCAAATGCATGTTGCTGGCTTTTGTATGTAGCAATTCACAATATTTTCTGTATTGTGCTTAATTGCATATTTAGTCGAAATAAACTGACCAACTTCGCAAGCAACGAAGATAGACGAAAAAGTCCAATGGAAAGTTGCAGAACGGTCCGCGAAACATCCAATCGAACCGTTTCTCACTTTGCATTCATTAGGTATTGCCGTGTTTTCGCTCACTGCAGATGCCCGCTAAATACAAAAACTACCACGTGACGTGTCCACTTACGCGCCGCGATTCCGGTGCTCTCAAACGTTCCCCGTAGGAACGAACAGAACATTTAGCCTGGTGTGCTGCCGCTTAAAAGGCGACACGGCTGCGACGCAGCAGCTGGCTTTGCTATACAGGCCAGCGGCATGCTTCCCTTGTGGCGCTTGATAGCGACGAGCAGGCACAGTCCTTATCGCTGGTGCTCGCGTAAATCGCACAGCCAGCGCCTGCGTCCCCGCCGTGTCACCTTTTAAGCGGCAGCACACCAGGCTAAATGTTCTGTTCGTTCCTACGGGGAACGTTTGAGAGCACCGGAATCGCGGCGCGTAAGTGGACACGTCACGTGGTAGTTTTTGTATTTAGCGGGCATCTGCAGTGAGCGGGAAAAAAAAACGATATGTAAGATGGACAGTTAGAAACTGTTCAACTGGACGTTTCGCGGGCCGTTTCACAACTTTCTAATTGGACTTTTTCGTCTATCTTCGTTGCCTGCGAAGTTATTTTAACTAATTATGCAATTAAGCAGAATACAAAAAATAGTTTGAGTTGCTACATACAATAGCCAGCAACGTGCATTTGTTAACGTCGTCTTAGAGTGCCGCGGAATATTTTTAAACCCTGGCTAAAATTAGCTGGGACACCCTGTAATAAGCCCTAATAACTTTCTAAGCTCTTCCTCAGGCTGCTGTCATTGGTCGCTCAGGTTGCTGCACGGGAACACAAGAGGGCTAACATCGTACGAGGCGTATTTAGTGTTTCTTGAAGGCGGAATTTATCTCTGATCCGTCAAGGCAACGGTTTGGTGCAAGACGCTTTTCCCAAGCATCTCACCCCAGAAAAGCCGAGCACAAGGCCGGGGGAAATCTTGTACTCATTCAAAAACCGGTGGGTACCAGGCGGCGGTTGGGATCGAACCCAGCCCCTCGCGAATGCGGGGCGGATGCTCTACCACAAGGCCACGCTTCACTTTGATAATTTCTCAGTCTTTCAAGTCACCATAGCGAAACACCAGAAGGGACCTCAAACCCTAAAAAAAAAAATATATGATCCTCATTGAGGTGGCGGGGAAAAATACCCCCCGGCAGTACGCATGTTCAGACATGAAAACAGTCCCATGTGCTAGGTCTTGCGCAGTTGCGAAGCGTCGACATCTCCCCCCCCCCCCTCCCCCGGCACCCCCTTTCGTCCTAGGTGGGTAAACGCTGTGTCATCAAGGGGGAAAAAAGTAAATAAAATGTTCCGGTTGCAGTCTAGAAGCTGAAATACCTACCGTTACACGTGTATTTTCCTTATTCTCATTCTGCGCCGCTACATTCCTCCGTGGTATTCTTATCGAAACCAGTGAAACCACGCGATAAGACATACCAAACACGTCACATTTATGATGGTTTGAGTAGCAAATAAGCAACGTGTGAGGCATTTGTCCCTCCTTTCAAGTGGCATTGCAAGCAAGGCCGGCATCAGCGCAAGCTGCTTTCGAGCGCGGAGCGTTGCCAACCCCGCCGTCGACGATTATCGCGCACCGGGAGCGATATCTCCGCCGCAGCCCGACCGTTAGAATTCGCGCAGTCACAATTTCCACGGGTCGAGCCGAGGTTTACCGGAGCTACGCAGACGCTGCGGTGAAACACTGTGCGCCTCGGCGTGTCCAAGGCGCGCACGCGCCGGGAGGCGTTCGTGGTCAGACTCTGGGCTTCCACAGCGCGCCTTGCGAATCGCGTCTCCCGTCGGTCGCGTCCTGGGCACGCAGCCACGCGAGGGCGAAGACGCGTGGGCGCTGCAGCACCTACCTCGGTCGGGAAAGCTGCGCACCAGGTTGGCGTTGTACTTGTTGGCCGATCGCGTAATCCCTCCGGATCCCGCGGTGGCGTTGTACAGCTCGAGCATGTAGACGGGCGGCTGCTGGTGACGCTCGCGGCGGCGCGGCTCGCGCAGGCCGAACACCTGGAGCAGCCGCGACACGGCCGCCCCGTCCTTGGGGGCGCGAGGCTGCTGCTGGCGGCCGCGGGGCTGCTCCTCGCTGCCGGCCGACACCGAAGACGCCGAGGAGACGTCCTCGATGGCGTTGGACAGTTCGTGGCGTTGCGGCACGGCCGCCGCCGACAGCGCCCGAAGGGCTAGCAGCAGGAGCCACGCGAGCCGCATCGTTCGCACTTGGGGGTTCAGGAGGACTCACGCAGCCCACGACCACGCCAACTCACGCCCGGGTCTGTCGTCGATGGTGAGAGCACGCGCGTGTCCCTTTGTGTCCGGCTGTCGCTGACGACGGCGGCGCGTGACGATAACGAACGTCGGGGCACGAAGACTTGGTGCGCGCCGATGACGACGAGTTGATGTAGCTAAGCTTGACCTGAGGGCGTCACGATCACTCAGTCACTTCACGTGTCACGGCCATGATGCCGAAACGAGTTGGCATCGCAGCTCTGCTGGAGGATGGGTCGGATACGGGGGATGGGCAAACGATAAAATACCGCACCGGTGATCGTGCAGCTCACCACGAGATCGTCGTCTTGGGAGCAAGAACAGCTGCGTGGAATGGGAGTCGCTGTCCTTGCACGGAGGGACGCCAGTCGACGCGCACGTGCTTTCCAACTGTTGCTGCCGGCGCGCTCCGAAACCAGAGTACTGCCAGAGCCAACAGGATCCTCTCCTTCGATTGGTCCGTCTACCGCCAAGGTGTGTAACCGCGAGACGTGCAATCGGACCGACAGTCTACCACCGGTGTCCACCCTCCTCCAAAAGGGGAAGGAATATTAGAGGGAGGCGGTAGAGGTAAGCTGCAGTGGGTCTTGCGGTAGCAGAGGGGTTCACCAGTACTCAAAACGCTCCCGAAAGCGCGGGCGCAAACGGCGACCAACTTCGCCGGAGATTGAAGCGCGCGTGGTGAGAACTCGCGAAGCGAGCGGCGGCAGCAAAGTCCGAAGAGAGCGCGCGGTCCAACCTCACCGGCGGCGATCTGAGGGGCGACTGACTTGAAACGCCGCCGCCACCAACCAGCATGGCATCGACTCGGGCCGCACCGCTCCGCGAGCCCCCCTCCTCGCCAAGCGGCGGATGCCGCTGCAGGCCGCCCCGCTTCCCTCCTCCGCTCTCTCGCTCTCTCCCGCACTTCGCTGCTCCTTCGGACGACGAGTCGCGCGTAGTGAAGCCAAGTCTGAGCAAACAAGGGGCGGCTGCTGTGTTGCTTCGTTCGCAAAACGAGTCGCCCTTTCTTCCCGTCTTTCGCATCGCGACCGAGGTGCAGGGTGAACTAGGGAAATATACACACTCAGGCACACCCGTGTATTCTTCTCGCCATCGAACACGCACCCCGTCTGTTGTTCGCGGTCTTTTCTAGACTGTCCGTCCCATGCGCGCTTTGGGCCTCTCCGTCGCGTTCGCGGGCTTGTCGCGCGGCAGTTGTTCCCGGAGAGCCGCATACCTGAGCCCTCCGCCACAAACCCTGACCTCCTCTCTCGCGACTCCAAGTTCACGGGGAGAGACGGCGCGACTCTTGAATGCTCGCACAACTCGCCGCCGCGTCGACCACTCCACCCCCTCCCCCAGGTTCTCTCACTCCGAGACATCTTCACCTCGGTATCTTTGCTGCCTTTTACATTGTACCCCGCCGCGTCGGGGAAGCCCGCCTCTCCCGCTATTCTTATTCTATGGCCTTCGATATTGTGTTGAATCTCTGGTTCTGACACGGAGCAGCTTTCGTTCCCTTTTTCTAAGGGATATACGGGTTTACAGGGGCCGCTGTGGACACTTCATGCGGTCACACCGCGTTTCTACTGGATTCGAAACTGGTTCGACAAAGTGTTTGTTTTGTCGTGTGCTCAGCTCGCTCGACCCGTTTTCTCCTGTTTCTTTTCTTTTTTGTGTCTGCGTGTGTGTGTGGTGGCCTCTTTCGAGCTGTCTTCGTTTTATTGATCAGGAAAGAGAAAAAAAGCAGAAACCATCCTTGTGTACAACGTGTTCCTTGTTGGATTCGTGCCCGAAACCTCTCTCGTTAATTTCCTCCGAGAATTCCTCCTTGAGCACATCGGCCTTCCGGTCGCAACCGAAAAGAGAAACAATAAAATGGGCACCGACCAGGCTGTTGACGTGGGTGGGCTCGTGGCAGCGAATAAGGTGATTTTATCTTTGGGGCAGTTATGAGGACTTCACCTATCTTCCCCGGTATTTCGTTCCGGTAGCCAGCGGAAAAGCGCCTAGTTGCCGCTGTTCATGCGGGTGATACGGCGCAGTGAAACATGTCACATTCGGTGTTGTGGTGACGCAACTCAAGCGAGAAGTCCTGGCTGGGCAAAAGATTAATCTTTTTTTTCTCCATCGAACAATTAGGTTCTGATCACTCGTCCCGGCCAGTGGCCGAGTAGATGCCGGTGACAGCAAGATCGTGGACTCTGGAGCGAATGATGAATATTAAGGTGGAACATGCGCAGTATGGAATCGTAACCTTACACAGAATGCGTTGGACTCCTTGGAGGAGAGGTAGTTGCGCAAACCCTTACGACTGCGGGTTTGAGAGCGACACAACTAATACTCGCTCAAGGCACTGATATGCTCAAGGTACTCCGACACTTTTCAGCTAGCCCTGAAGCTTTCCCGTAGCGCCGGCACCGGAATGGAAGATTTTTGTTCGGCGCCTCGACTAGCCGCGCCGCACCGTTCAAGGGGCACAACCCTGCATGCATAGCAGAAAAGATGGGCTGAGAAGGGAGAAGCCATACCATATATATCACCAGGCGGCCCTCAACTGCTACCTATATCCTGAAGGAACCTGAAACAAGTCGACCGTTCCCTTGCCTCACGGAAAATTCCAGTCCGCGACCCCGAGCCCGTTTCTTCCTGCACGAGACAAGACGTGTTCCTGTCGTCGATCGGGAGCAAGTACTAACTTCGCCTAACATCACCCTTCTTTGACGGCAGCGGCTTGCGTAGTTGCGGGTCCTTGTATTGAATTTAAATTTGGGGGAAGCTTCAGTGCCATTGGAACGCTATCCATAAGGAACCTGTCGGAGCGAACAACAATGCTAGTGGCGCCCAATGCGCACGTCATTTGACGACATCAGTTAATTCGTTAGACAACCCACCTGCGCTACCGGAACCTGTACAGGAAACAACTCACAGAGGGACAGAGCCCAACAGCAAAGAGAACGACCATCAACGCTCGGTCCTGTTGTCCTCCGTCCTATATGTTCTTGTGTTCTGCCTCTTTGTGCGCTGGTTCCTGTATACAAGGGAATTAACCAACTAGCCTAACAGCAAGTGTTGCTATTACAACACCACGACTCCCACTGTTGCGATACGAAAATTCTCGAACTACTGTCGTCCATTGGGCGGTGGGGGGCTCAGGCAGCCCTAAAGAGTGGAATAAGAGAGATTTTAGTTTATTATTTAGTGTTTTTTCGAGCACTGTCTAACAATTAAGCCTATTTAGGGATTTCCCTAAGAAGCGAACGTCGACAAGCATTTATCTGCGTGAATGTGTTCAGGGATGATGATTATCCGGAGTTCTGCGAACGAGAAAAATAAAGTAAGTGTAAGTTTCAATATGAACTTATCACGGTAGCTGATGACTACGCTCCGCTACCAAGCGTCATGTTGCTGCTTCTATCCCTGCCGCGGCGACCGCATGTCTTTTGCAGACAATATATAAAAGCGAACAAACACTCGTGTACTGTTAGTTGTGGCCACGTCAAAAACCCCAGGGGGCCTAAATTTGTAACCTTTCGCCATCGCGTGAGCATCTGCATCGACTCTGGCTCGTAGCTAGCGTCCAGTATTAGGTTCAGTATGACATCTGAGAACCAGTCATTACGTAACGTGTGCCGAAGAAGTAATGTCGTCTGAGTGCTGCAGCAAAGATGAAAAAAAAATGCGTGAGAAGATGAGAAATTGATTTTGTCAACAAAAGAGGAAATGCTGCACGAAAAGAGTGTGGAAGATAATAAAGGAACTCGAATCCAGTTTCACGAATGGTCTTCGGCTTGAGGTTTTAAATATTGACAAGAAAATGAATTACAGTGAGTAGGTATATGGAAACGGATGACTGCAACAGAGCAACTTATGTGAGTTCTAACTGAAAAGGAATAAATGCCTAAGCGCATAACAATAGGGGAGTTTATGCAGTATTATTGCTGGACATATCATTAAATTAATGAAAGAAAGGGGGCAGGTTCACGGAGCATCTGCAGCACAAGCGATGTAAAAACTAAAAAAGAAAGAAGAAAGTGTAAACTATGGAAAGTAATCTTAAAATGGTATTTTGTGACTAAGACGTAGTGAACAGTGGATGTTCACAATGACGCGGTAGAAAGCGCTGAAATAGTAAACGAAAACTGAGTTTTGAAAATATGTTCCGATGAAAGAAATGAGAATCGTTCAACCTTGGCACCACGCTCAGAAATGATATCTGTTTTAAAAGCACTGATGCGAAACTGTCCACTCTCTCTCACGATTTTTTTGTTTTGTCATTAGTTGTTTTGATAATAAGCAGTTTGTCGACCTTCTCGTGCCAAGTACGAGAGCAGTGGCCATACACAGGTATGCCATCTCTTAAAACACTGCATTCAAGTATTCGGTCAACATAATGAGGGTCAACAGAGTAACTTTTAGCGCGAAGGTTAACCAGCAGCCTCTAAGAGTGTAACCTTTAATGAACGCATGCATTTCAAAATTTTGTATGTATGTCTGGCTATGGATATCTAAAACTTTCTAAATTATTAGTTTGCCCGCTCGTCTTGCTGAAAACCTTTAAATTTAACCTTTAAGATAAGTGCGGCTCACCACAGCTGCATGAGATCCGAACACACAACCTTTGCATGTCTGATGCAAATCGCTCGCACTGGATTGAGCGCGTGCATTGTACATGAACAGGTTGTGAGTTCGTATCTTACATGTGGTGTGCCGTATTTTCAGTACATTTCTTAAATAAATATTAGTGCTATAATTACAACTCTTAAATTAAAAAAAGACAGAGGTATGTTCCCCGATGCTTTCTTTGGCCTAATGGCCTGTCAACTTCCTGATCAATAAGTTTATATCACATGTTAAGAATGTCTAATACATGTGCAGACACGCATACGGTAACTTATGGACTACAGATGGAATGATGAACTCATTCGGCACACAGAAGCATGAAACATAGAAATGCATAGACTCTTAAGCTTTTGCTCAGGTGCAAAAGAAGTCAGTGTCCGAGGAAGAAAAAAATAAGGAGCACACTTTATTAAAAGTTCAAAATATACATCAGTTATGCCAGTTCAGTAAAACCGAGGAGTTGTGATAAGATATTCAGGGTGTAAAATGGCCTATTTCGAAGGGAAAAGCGCCACCTTCTTTTCATGTTCTTTACATACTAAATATAATACTCAGGTTCTTGCTATTTAAGAAAATATGGAAAGCTCCCTCATGTTTTCAAGCATGCAAAATTAGATATGGGCACTTTTAAATCTTCTGTACCGAAATAATCCATGAACAACCTTTGGTATTATTATGCTTGCATACATTTGCGCAGCTGACGTGCTAAAACTCCTAAGAAACACTTCAACCTATCTTCATTAAGGCCACGTGGAATTTGTTCTTGAGGTCGGAGAAGCTTTTGAATGAGCATCAGTATTTGTGAAAACGCAGTGGTGTAGCTGAGATTCTTCACATAGTAGATGAGCAGGTACGTGGTGAGGGCCCGCTCAAGGTTCCTGTGGTCAAATGGACGATTTCTGCATTGCAGCCTGCATACACCCAATGTTTCTCCTCGTGTGTAGATGTGATGCACTTTTACTTGAACCAGTGTCCGTAGCACAGTCTGTATTTAGACTTCCCAAAGGCCCAAGATAACCACATTGATAAATTTATTGAATGCATTTGGTTGCTCTATGATTTCCATTGACTACGATTCGCTCTCCTTATGCCTTAATCACCGAGTGATATCTTTTCTAGATTGTCAAGTTCATACATGAACACTTATCAACATGCCCACTTTCACCCGGTTAGTGATACAGTTATGCAGAAATAAAACAAAGGATTTATTAACTTGCCTCGCTAATCAAAGAGTTCTCCGACGAGCCTTCCAATACTGTAAAAAAAATTCACACCTTTAAAGGGAGCATAATTCCATGCACACCCTTACACCTGACAAATTAGGAGTTTGTATTACATAGGCTCCCATCCTGCACCCATGAACTTTAGAAGTTCGCATGAACGGTTGCATGTGGCCCTAATACTCCTGGTAGTGCCGTCGAGGTGCAAGGGTGTTCCTTTCGAAAATGTGAAGCTGGCTTCACCTCAGTGCATGTCCGATAAAATGAGGAAGAAAAAATGAAAAAAAAAAACAGAAAATACAGCCCTGGCGCATGTGCTTTACGGAACAAAATATGCTAGCGTAGTTCCTGTGACAACATCACATGCACTAGTGAAGCAGTAACATGCATGTTCGGCATTTTATCCACGTTTTATTAATGCATCGACGCGATTATTAAGGCAACATTCCACATGGCGATAAAACTTAACTAATTATGAGAGCAGTACAAACGCGCTGATGGTGCCGATAGTATGCGCTCGTTAGGATTTCACTTTGAGGCATGGTTTAAACCTTTCGAAGTCCAGAACATACATGGAGCGGCAAGCAAAAATTTGGTTCACTTGCAGCTTAAAAAAAAAATGTGAGTGGTTGATTTTATTACAAATGTCAATAAAATTGTTGGAATAATACCTATGCCGTAAATGTGGGGGCTCATTAGTTGTTTTGATAATAACGTGCTCCTGTGCTGAATCCATATCAAGGCAAAACAGTTACGACTGCATCGTAGTGAATAGAGAAATCATTACATTGACGTCTTGCGACAATATGTTTCAATCGGAGTACTGTCTGCTCAAAATCATTCTGCTTTACACAACAATCACGCACAAGAAACAGGACCAAACTTGGCTATTTCTTGAAGCAACTACTGTGTCAACTGAAAGAAAGGCAGCTGTGGAGACCTGAAGTTAATTAGGTCCCCAGAAGAGCTTGAGAAACTCTAAGTGCAAAGTGGGAAAAACAAAAGTTTTATTTTGCCTCGACGTACGCAGCTCTCCAAGACTGAACGAGTAGCAGGAGGTACCTTTGCAAACCATAAAATGTAAATGCTGTGGTATGCGGCGTTTCATGTCCGAAAGCTAAACCTGGGCTATCGGAGACGCTGAAAATGGAAAGCTCCATACTATTTTCGGCAATCTGGGGTCCTTTAACGCGCACTTGCATTGTACAACAAACGGGCGTTTTGGCCATTTAGTGCTTTCAGCTCCCGTTCTAGGCAAACTCGCGAACATCGTCTATGCACCGCAGAGCACCGGGCACATAACCTGAGCTAGAACTGCTAGAGCCTGAGGCGAACATTTCCTTCCGCCCACTGAATTCGGAACCGGCGCTCTGCGAGTGGAAGCACGCTGTGCGGGCTGTGAGGGCGCCAAGGGGAGCCGAAGGTCTACTGGACCGCAGAAACATCTGCCGAGCGTTTCGATGGTTTCGATCCGACCCTGCAGTCCGCATTCTGCCCTCTCTTCGGTATGTGTTGCTCTCAATCACCGTTTTGTTGGAGAGCAATGCTGCAGACCTAGGAGCATTATGCTTATCCAACATATAACATGGCACCCTCCAGCCCCTCTCCCGCCTCTCTGAACCACCTGACCACGAATGCCCTGCCACAGTCCCTGCGCGGACCTTCGAAGATTGCTCGGGTTACAAGCGCAGCGCGTAAGCCGATTGGTATTTCCACTCGAAAGCCGCGGCGCCCGGACGACGCGCATGCAGACGGGAGGCTGAGAAGGCGCGTGCGCCCCGGCTTGCGGTAAACAGCAAACAGACGGGACGCATCCATGAAAGAGTACCTAACACCGCCATTGAGTCCATGCCACAGATCCATGTTACGCGTGTTCGCATGAACGCTGCCGCACGACCGCACTGCACCTGTCCCGTGTCAACAACACTGCCGCCGAATACGTCGAACTAGTGAAGGAAACCCTCCCGAAGGCAACGTCCCATCTTCTTCGGAGTATTCCGAGATATCGGGAGGGAGCCGTCCTAGAATGTGCTATGCTTTGCCTGCCATATATTTCATGCTCCCCTCATCTTTCCACGACGACGTAGGCTACAATTTTTTTTTATATATTTTGCCACCAACTAAATGCAGCTGCTGGATTGAAAGTAAAAAAAAAAATCGGAAAGGGGGCCAATTCATGGTAACTTTTCAATCCGAAGAAATATGGCATGTTTATTCGCTTCTTAATTTCCACACCTGGCAACTGTTAGCAATCGTTGTGTATGCTGCTCCGAAGCTGCTAATTCATTCCAGCTCCTGTAAATATTTTAAGTGAACACTGAAAGCGAAACTGAATTTCTGCCGCTAGGCGGCCACCGGTACCGTCGGGCCTTTGTTGACTTTTTTTTTTCCCCAGCCTGCTTCGTCATGGCGTCGCGGTGTGTGCGCTTCAGCGGTTCACGAGAATGCGTTTTCGACCACGTTTTCCGAGGTACCGTAGTGAATTGAAGTGTTTTTATTGTGCATATATAGCTGGAAAAGTGCGTAGGTTCGTTCACTGCTGTCCAAGTACCGTATATGACGTATCAGGACAGAAGCAGCCGCTCTGCCGAATGCGTTTCTTTGTTCTAGATTGTGAGAAAGGGCGGCGCTTGCTCACATTGTAAAGATTTGAAGTCAGAAAGCACGGGCGATGTTATTATGTGCGCGTGTTCATGCGCCAGAATGTATTTGCAATGTAGAAATTGCCCTGAACTTGGCGTTAGTGAAAAAGACGAGCGTTGCTGTGATGGGGAGACGTAGAGCAGCTCAGCACTACCACGCACCTGCCTCGAATGGTAAACAATCCTATTTCTTCATGCATGCTGGTTCCCATTTTACAAAGGATACGTTATGGAAGAGCGGTCTCAGCGCTTGCCGTTTCTAAGTACATAAGTGCCAAGAACTGCAGTGCGACAGGCCGCTCTTTCCTTGTATCCTACGAAGAGAAGCAGCGCTGGACAGAGTTCGCCGAGAATAATTTGCACACAGTTGTTTTTGTTTTCACGAAACGAATGTTGCAGAGTACTGCCGCATTTTGCTTAATTAAGAGCTCTAGTATGTGTTATGTCAAATTTAAAGTCGTTTAACGCTATTTCGTCAAATTTCTTGTCCTACGGTTTATTGGTGCGTGGTAATTTTTGGAGCTGTGCGTAGGGATGTACCGTATCTCTGCGTAAAATGCATTGCGTAAGCGTGACGTCTGAGGTAAACTTTTAATTTTGTCTGCTGCACCGGTACTGACTGCCAGTCGTTTTGGGCATCAAGCCGCTTTGCAACTTGTTGACGCTGCTATCTATTTTGGTTTTTAGTTGTTTTTAGAACGGCACCCAAATTAAGGAATCCTGTGCTGTTCAAGCTAGGTATATTTATCTTGCTTTTTCAAGTTCTTAAAAAGGTCATTGTTTGGCCAGAGTGATCTAATTAATAAATTTTGGTGGTCTCATGATGGTTTTAAATAGGTGTCTGCAGGGGAAACATCCACATGGAAGCCCACAGCTTTCACCTTGTTGCCACTGGGAATTATTCATGAGCAGTATGGAAGCAAAAGTGCATATAAGTTTTTCCGCAACCTTCTTTTTATGTTTTATGTTAGGTTCTCTTTTCGGCCACTTTTCCTTCTTTTCTTCATCAAGCTGCTTAATGAAACAGGGTACATAGCCTAACCATGCCCTCATTTATTTGTACATCCTTGCTAGTTCGTAGTCAGCACAGGATTATTGCAAACCAATTTGTGTGTTGAACGTAGTTTTCTGAAACCCTGCATTAAACGAATAAGTGCCAAATATGTGGGTGATTTTTTTTTGAATTTCTATAATACTACAAAAAACTTTTCCAATACCTGGTGGTTGGTGCATGGTGGCCTCAGTTTCCTATCTGCCATAAAACCCAACACAACAACAAAAGGCAAAGAAGCTGATAAAAATGTTTCAGAGATGAAAAAAAATGTAAGGCATGTCAGCAAAAAAATTGTTTTTGAGGCATATTCAGCCATCTGTTGCAAGTTGATGTGGTCCTAGTTTATTTGCTAATGGCAGTGGGATTTATTTCTAAAAGATTAATTGGAACAATTTCTGTTTTAAGCGAGACATAAATTTCCACTGTGTCGCTGTGTTCAATCCTAGCATTGCTCGCTGCACGGTGCTACAGGTGGTTGCTCCTCCTATTTTGGTTTTGAAAGGTCCGCTGGCATGTTCATTCACATTTTGTCACTTTCAACTCAAGCATAATGTTAGTCCAGCATGCACCATTGAGAGAGAGATAAAGGCTCGATATGGTGAAACTTGCGTATTTTTCTTAATGGTAGTGCTCTTGTAAACCGCCTAGTGAGTTCACCTTCGTTTTCTTCAATCATTTGTTGGAGCACCCAGAGGGCTAAAACACACTTGATAGTTTTGTTCACCCATGTAAACAGCTCATAGAGCAGTATTTTACCTTTGTATGGCCTGTGAATACTTTCTGTTGCTGCCAAGGGCCTCACAGTTCTTCCAGTGCAGTCACAAGCACTCTTCGCATGTGACGTGGTGAAAAAGTCCACTCCACTGAAAAATTGAAATCATTTTCAAGGTAGTTGAGGTTTTTAACTCTGATTGGTCAGACCGCAAAATGTGCTTCCTGGCTCAGTACTGTTTGTGTTGAGGAACAATAGCAGTTCTTCCATCCGGCCACTTCATTTTTACTGTTTGTAAATGTACCCTTCAGCAGGTTTCTCTATTGCCGAACCTGGCAGCATTGAAGCCCAGCACACCATTGTATTCAAGCAGGGGAGTGCTGGTTTTATCTATATTTGCAGCCGGCGGCAAAATTTTTTGCAGTGAGTAATGTCAGATGTTGAACGGAGAAATGTCAGATGTTGAACGCAAGTACTCAACTTGCAAAATTGTTTTCTGACTTAAAACAAAAAGGCTCCAATTAAACTTCTAGAAATAAATGCCATTAAATGGCATTGTGCAACTTCCTATCTTTCATAATTTAATTAAGATCACCTCATTATGGATTAGACTGCTGGATGTCTCAAAAAGCAAATTTTCTCAACTTTAGAATTCTTTTGCTGACATGCCTTATGCTTTTTGCTCTCTGAAGCATTTTTATCGCCTTTTTTGCCTTCTGGACAGCTTAGAAAAATAGTTGGAATAACTGCTATGAGAACATAAAATTTGATATACGATTTCAAATTTTCATATTTTGTACCTTCTTCCGTGTTTTGTTTAAAGCACAATAAGTTCAATTTACTGCATATGGAAGCGCAATACTTTTTATTTATATAAAAGAAGTTTCAAACTCATGTGTAAGAATGTGTTTTTTACAAAGTTTTTGCAACGCTAGGTTTAACTACCACTTCGAAACGTGCGATAGTGGCCACGACAGAAAAAAAAATTATTCCGCTAAAAAGAAGATGGGCTAATGTTTGTCATAGTAATGCAGTAAGGCATTATTTTTTAAAAAGAAATTGAAGATGGTTGAGTACTAAGTCACGATCAGTTGGCGTGGAATAACCCAATGACATTTAAACACCAACTGCGTGCTGGTTGAAGGAGCCTTTATGATATTGTTGTAGCTCGATTAATATTGGAGTGTAGATAGAATGCAATTTTTTTCTACTTGCATAATTGTAATGGTTCCATATCATGCCGTTTACTTTGGCTCTTGTGTGCAAATTTGTATTGCTTTGTAAGTAATTTTTGGTGCACGCATTCGCCCTATATGAATACTGCTGCTCCTGAGCAGTGTACTCAACTGCCCCAGTGGAGTGGTATGACTGTATGTACCTATGCTAAATTTTCGAGAAAATTTGTTAATTCATCTGGCTGCTTGGTATTTTGGTGTGTCATATGTAACTGCATATGAAATGCAGGTCTGTCCTAAGGATGAATGTGGCCATTTATTAACACCATTTACAGTAGCGATGTTTGCAAAATGATTTATTATATTTATCTAGTTTGTACTTTTGTTCACTGCATGGCGCATGTATGCCGTAAAGAAAGGGAACCAAAACTCGTGGAGTAAAAAAATTGCCTGACTTGTTTGTTGTGAACATTTTGATGCCACAGCTAGCATTGTGTGATTTCCAAATGCACACGTTTATGTGTATGTATTTCTTCAAGAGTGGGTGCAGAAAGCAAACATCTGCTTGGAACCCCTTGTGGTCGTTTTCCAGATCTAGACTTCATCTCTTAAGAATGTGTGACAGTACTTTAGTCTTGGCAAAAAAGCACGCTGGGTAACGGGACACATATACAAGGCTGACTAACAACTGAGGAATTTATTGCTTTGCTCAAAATAAATACTGGAAGCATCATCCAAAATGCAGAGGAGGAAAGTCATGGAATCGTCATTCTGTCACATCTGTTGTGATTATTTATCCAGGTAGTCAGTTTCTTTTTTCGTTAACATTACTGATGATGTGCTTACGCAGGTTGAACAGTTCTTATGTATGATGAACGTCTGGTATATCTCGCGCATGAGCTATCGATTATATTTACTCAGAATTTTACATTCTCGAAATTGTGGAATGCACTCATAGTCCGGCAAGTGTCTTGCTACGATGCTGCCATGTCCTGTCTGTGTTGCCGACATGTTCCACTAGATGTATGTTGACACACCGACCTTATTTCCCAACATATGAGGCTCCTCATGACTGAGGGATCTTGTACACTAAGCCACTGTCGCATAGTGTGAATTTGTCTCTGTGCTTCGTCTTACACGGGGCTGTCTTTGAAGCACCTTTGCTGGGCGTGTTGCATACTAATTTCAGCTATTTTCTGCGAAAACAAGTGAAGCCATTGCAAAGAAATTCTACAAGCTGCAAAAGAAGGTCAAATGCCAAACATTGAAGAACGAAGCCCATAAACTTGTGTGAAGCCAACAACTTGACCAAACTAGGGCCTCCTGTGAAAAAGGGTGAGGGCCTATGCCTTCTTTACGGCAGACACACACAAGGATAACTGGCCTTTTGGTGTAATTGTCTCTGAACAAGGATCGTGGCTGCAACCCTTAGGGTGGGACCTGCAAAAACTACTCTCCTTGCTCACCGTGGAAGACCTTTTCCTGGCAAAGAAACCTGAAATGTCTGCATTCCTCTCGAACAGCTGTCCAGAAGAAGTGTCTACTCCGTTGTAATTAAGGACTTGGGTACATTACATGCTGCCACATACCTCCTTGTTAGAGACTGTAAGAGAAGTCATTGATTCCATGTGAGCAGTACGATTCCAGAACCAATGCGAATGTTTTCCTGGTGTTGTTAACCTTCTATTTGCGTTCTGCCTATGTAGAGTTTAATGATCTGTACATTCAGTGGCAAGGAGTATGCAACGGTTCTTGCGTTGCACCAATTCTCAGTGACCTTCTGCTGGCCTGCCTCGCAAGATCGCCATCTAATAGAAGCTTTTCGTGGCACAAATATGATAACGACCTTCCGATTTGTGTACAACTTCCTAGTAATCCGCAAGGTAACCAAGGGCAACACAAGGACATTGTTGACATCTTTAAGACCTCCAGAGTTCTTGCCAACATTGAGCTGACCAAAGAAATGCCAGTGGTGGTACAGTTTCAGTTTCTCGATCTATGACTGTACATCGGAGAGGCCCATATGTACTTGTGTTATCTTCCGCAGTCGAAAAAAAAGCTTTGGCTACAGACGCACTGAAAAATGCCCTAAACAGATTATGTATTGACCGTCAGCAGGAAAGTGTCGAGGCCCCACTGACACGGTTAAGTAAAGCTAGTTTCCCACCTCATCTGCAGCCTTGGCTTCAAGGTAATGAAAGAAATTTGCCGATCTACCCCAACAAGCTCTCATGCCATATGTGCACGGTATCAGCCGCGCTAAAGAAAGTGGCACTACAAATTTAAAAAAAATCTAAGCGTTCCCCTATGCACCCTGGTTTCGGCGACTGTTGGCTTCCTTCATATATTTGTCAAATGAGCCCCTGATGTCATTTGCCTTGTCTGCTAATAGCTTAACGAGGGTCTCGGTTCTGGCAGTCTTGATGCCATAGGTAGTATAAGAGGGCTCTCGCACAGTTTCCACCCTCACCGTTAGATGACGTTCTACGTCACACTTGCGGTATTACAGGACGTGCTACGTCCACCGCTATGGATGAGGGTGGCTCTGGTGAACACTCTCAAGGTTCGCTTACACGCAAAACATAAATACCTACGAAAGCAGCAGATTGGACAGCCGTCGCCGTAGCTCAGTTGGTAAGAGCACCGGACGCGATATTCGGAGGTCGTGGGTTCGGATCCCACCGGCGGCATGGTTGTTTTTTCTGCTGGTTTATAAGTAATTTTCTTCAAACCAATTGACTGGCATTAGAAATTAAAAAAAAAAGAAAACATTCCCCTATGCACCTTGGTTTCGGTGACTGTTGGCTTCCTTAATATGTTTGTCAAATGAGCCCCTCATGTCATTTGCCTTGTCTGCTAATAGCTTAACGGGGATCTCGGTTCTGGCAGTCTTGATGCCATAGGTAGTATAAGAGGGCTCTCGCACAGTTTCCGCCCTCACCGTTAGATGACGTTCTACGTCACACTTGCGGTATTACAGGACGTGCTACGTCCACCGCTGTGGACGAGGGTGGCGTTGGTGAACACACTCAAGGCTCGCTTACACGCAAAACATAAATATCCACGAAAGCAGCAGATTGGACAGCGGTAGCCGTAGCTCCGTTGGTAAGAGCACCGGACGCGATATTCGGAGGTCGTGGGTTCGGATCCCACCGGCGGCATGGTTGTTTTTTCTGTTGGTTTATAAGTAATTTTCTTAAAACCAATTGATTGGCGTTAGAAATTAAAAAGATAGAAAACATTCTCGTATGCACCTTGGTTTCGGTGACTGTTGGCTTCCGTAATATATATATATATATATATATATATATATACCAAAAGTGATTTCTGGCAGCTGATTTGGTCAATATAATATAAAATCACCAAAAAATCACCAAAAATTGAAGAAAATAGGATTTAATTCACGATGTTTCGGCTGGATGACCAGCCTTTTTCGTGTGTGTGTATAATATATACATATATATATATATATTTCAACCTGTGTGAGCACATCATCCCTAATGTTAGTGAAAAAAGAAATTGACTGGATATATAATCGTCGCGGATATAATCCGTGATTATATATGGGTAAATAATCACGAGAGATGTCACAAAGTGATGATTCCATGACCTTCGTTCCCGGTATTTTGGATTCTGCTTCTTGTATTTATTGCGAGCAAAGCAATAAATTCCTCAGTTAGTCAGCGCTGTATCTGTGTCGTCTTGTCGGTGTCCTGTTACCCTGCGCGGTTTTGCCAAGATTCATGCACCAACTGGCCCGGCGGCTTTCTGTGAAGCAGTTTAGTGACCTCTCGCAAATTTTTCTTAGTTGGTTTGGAGTTTAATGGCTGCAGACACGGAACATAAGTTAACTTGGCACTGGTGCCTAGCTTTCAAGATGTCACATACTTGTAATAATAATGAACTCATGCTTTGTGTTGCGTTGAAGCGGACCACTGTCATGGAAGGGGTTGGATCGCCGACTTTTACACAGATACTATATTTTCTTCTGTTAGGGTGAATGTTACACCTGACTTGTCATTGTTGTGATTGTAAAACATTATGAAGTGCGCTATATTTTCGTCTTTTATCGTAGTGTTTTGGGCCTTTTATAGTCAGTTCACTCTCCGGCAAGGACAGTGGTTTGGACTAGCTTGTAGCAGTTCATGCAGAATTAATTGCATCGCCAGACCACCTTCACTCCATTTCCCAACAGGCAGCTTTCTAGCTTATAGATTGTTTTTATAATTCCGTTTAGAGCTATTTTCTCTGAAACCACAATGGCCTCATTAGAACGGTTTAGGGAATAACAGCTGGCGCTTGCTCGCCATATGGGCAGATTTTTATTCTCTCTGTTAGCGTTAGCGTGCATAATATCACACATCATTAATGAGAAATATGTTGGCATTTTATAAATATTATTGAGCAGTGTAAACTCATATGAAATGTGCTGTTTTTGTGTAAAATGCAGACTCGCGCCATGCCTGCTGTTCAGCGAAGGAAGTCCTGAGGTGGCTGTGAACCTGTTCGTCAAGGGAGGATGATTACTGAGCAGGCTCACCACTGCGGTTCACTCTACAACTGCCATACTGTCACTATTATGGATGTTCAGCATAAGCTACCTTATGTTTGCGTACAAGCTATTCCTGGGAGTTAGTGTCGCAGTCCAAGCCTTCCTCAAGCTAGTTTATAATGATGCACAGGCATGAATTTTTGATTGTTTCCGCTGAAAAAAAATGAGGAGGTAGATGTAACTGCAATTGAATATTATTTTTGCAGCACCATAACACAATTAAAGCAGGCATGGTGCATTCGTTCCTTGGATGGCAGTAAGGAATTCATTGCCGAAGCTTCTTGTGCTTTCTTGATGTCTGTTCTGACAATAAAAATTTTCCACATTTCCACAGTACTGTGATTTGCGAGTCAATAAATGTTTTTTGCTGGTGCACAGCCTGTCTACTGTTATGAGGAGCTCCAGTAATACAGGTATATTACAGTATGTAAGCATTATAATGGTAAATTTAAAGTACACTTAAGAAAAGCAAAAGTGGAAACAAAATATGAACCCATTGCATGCATTTTTCCTGAAGGGTGTAGGGTATAAGTAGCGCTAGAACGCAAATGGCATGGTGGTAATAGCGTGTGAGTCGCCCTAACACCTTTAGGTCACTATTTTTTAATTTTCGGGCTCCCAAGACTCCCTTCTGGGCCGGGTGCAAGGGTGCGAGTTATAGACACCTGAAAACTCCTTTAAAGGCATATTATTTTTTACAAAGAAAAGTGATGCGAAAATTCCACCAGCAGGTGTCCAGTTTTTGCTTCTCAGAGAAAACTTGTGCACCATTTCTCGTCACTGTCCGAGTTCATCGACTGTGCATCAGAAGCGCAGTTGTGCCTCAGCACACAGCTCTGGTAGAACCAACAAACAGAAAAAAACGGTTTAATTTTCTCTTCAGTGCATAGCTGTCTGTGATTTTTTTCCGAAGTGTAGACACAGTTCGTCATCCGCTTTTGGACGTTCCCAGCAAAACATTTGCCCGTCAGGTGTTTATTCCTAGCTGATCAAAGAGGCCCTGGTCGCCAAAAGCATTCCGCCCTTATTTAGCTTTGCTTTTAACCATGGAAAGTGTGCCTTTCTAGCGAGAGCGCGCAGTATGTCTGTTTGCACGCGAGGCGTGTTTAATATTGATGCGCGATCCTGCTCTGAGGTACAGCGATTGGTTCCTGGACAGAGCTTTTTGAGCGTGCGACCAAATTTTTGTATAACTGTAGACAAACGTATGTTACTGACCATGACTTAATTATACATTGGCTATCGCCATAAACGTTCTCACGAATGTAAGCAACCTCACTTCGTATACATAAACAGGCCTAAAATGCATCCAGAAGAAGAGCGCGCAACTTGCTATCGAGCGACAATGACCTTGAACACGGAGCTAGACCTTAGGGCTGAGGTTCACTGCGCACTATACTATAGCTGTCGTCAATTTCATACAAAAAAGTCACTGATAACAAAAAAGTAATAAAAGAGCTCCAGTTGCCAGTCGGTAACAAACAGCTGGCATTAAGAAGCATCAGACATATATACTCTACTAATCGGCGCACGCCACGTCTCACTCGCCGCTCCCGGTGCGCGTAAGCTCGATTGCGAAGCTCGTGCAAGTGACGCAGGCAGCGAACTTCCTTGCGGTTCTGTCACAACATTATACTGCTTGAACCTCCTTAGTACATTCTTTCAGTCTTTCGATACAGAAGCTAGGCGCACACGATGCTGCGAAACCAATTCTCAGACACAGGATTAGTCCTTCAATTGCAGGCGAAAGCCAAATTTAACATAAAACAACTGTAAAATTGGGTAAGGTTTGCTTCTAGGCGACCTGATTTCCGTATGCGATAGGTGCGCATAATCTGCAGAACAGACGACTTTCATTAAGAAGCCTTACTTACCAAGATCATCAATCCTGCTGTGGTTACGATCACAGTAGTCACATCGAGTACGCTCCCGGGCCATGACGTCGGGGCAGACCACCATGCAGTAGCTTGCAGTCGCATTGCTGTTCATTTCGGCTGCCGCGCAAAGCGTTACTTACACATGTCTGTGCTTGAAGCATGGCTTGACGGGCATCGCAAGAGCATGTCCAACATGAACAACACGCGCGAAACGGTTAGGCAGTGGGGTGACACTTGAAACAAACCAATTGGGAACCGAAGCTTGAGCATGCTCCGCGACGCTAGCGCAGATTTTTCCCCTAGCGGAGAGACGCAGCTCCACGCCCCCGCCCGCAGAATCGGCTCAGCGCGTCCTTCTCGCCGAATGATCAACCCTTGCCTTCTTTTTTTGGTAAAAAGTCAAAATTTTAAATGTATACGGCGCACACTTGGTCAGCTATATAGGTCATTGCTTTAGGTATACTGGAGCCGTTTACCTTTAAATTTAGGTTGTGACCTCTGTGAACAAGTGTGTAAACTTTAAATCTTACAAAGGAATGAAAACATAAAAACGTTTATCCGTGTATGCCTCGAAGGTAAAGGTTAAAGAGAGATAAAGATATACATAGAGGTTAAACTATTTAGAGTGTATATATTTTGTTATTTGGAGGTTCGAGAAATGTGCAGTCTCAAAAGACGCCTAAGTTTTTCATAGTACACACAGAGAAAAGGAGAAACAAAAGGCATGAATAACCAAAGGAGAAGTAATTGAAGCCCGCTATACCTCCCAAAGAAGCGAAAAGTGCGTCAGCATACCTTCATCACCGCTATCACTGAAAGAGCTCGACCTTTTAGACGGACATGTTAAGCCATTCAGTCAGCTCTGACGTCAGCGTGCGCACGCGCCCTTGTTCCTTCAATGCGTCCGGATGTGCTAACTTTGTGCTTTTCATTGCAGTGTTGCTGGGCTATATATAAGTTCCCTAGTTTGCGGGTAATAAAATCTGTCGGAAATCTGCTCCGTTTTGTATGTGTGTGTATTTGTTCTCGCTTTGTCCTCGTGTTCTTTGCGGAGTTTTTTTTTTCAGTTTACACCAAATAATTGTAAAAACAGCCTTGAGCACAAGAGAAAAGACCCCGCGTTTTAGGAATGAGTTGAGTATGAACAGCAGAATGTCCTTGATTTGCACCACATTACAGCGTACTTCATCGATTGAAATGTCGCCCGCACCGGTACTTCTAGACTTCATGCCTAAAAATATACGGCCAATAGGCCCACTCTTCCATTAAAAGCAGGTACGCAGAAGCTGCTGCAGACAGTAACCAAGTGCTATTATAATTTTTACTTGCTTATTTGTTAATCTGTTCATTTACTTCAAATACCCTCATGGCTCTGCAGGCATTATTGAGAAGAATGAAACTGTAAGTACAAACTCAAAACACATGAACTTTCAATACAGCCGTGCAATTACGATAGGATATACGCCTCACTTTGTTGAAAATACTAACAATTGCAGCAATAGTGTATTGCTTGATAACACAGAAGAAAAATAAAATAAGCAAACAAGAAGCCAAAAAGAAAGCACTAATGTAACTCTAAAAAGGAAAAGGAACGCAAATCACGGGCAAGAAAAGCGGACGCTTAAGCCTTCCTTAAAGTGCTCGACATCGTCAGTAACTTCTTGATCTCCTGAAGAATGATTCCTCTCAGATGACGTGGTTGGAATGAAAGAATTTAGGTGAGCGGGTAGTATGATAAAGTGGGACGTCCTCTTTGTGTGGATGATCAATGCGGGATGAAACGTAAGTCGCCGTAATGTGCAAGGCGTTTTCGAAAAAAGGATTGAGGTTGTAGATCTAAAAAAAACGATAAAGGTCGATATTTTTGCGCAATTAAAGTGTTGTTGGTGACAGTGTAGTTTTCATTAGTGACACTTGATGAGCAGCCATAGTTGTGGAGAATAAAACAAGCTGCATAGTTTTCAAGAGCTCCCAAAGCCGATATGAGGGACTTCGTTTCAGGATCCCATACCGACGGAACGTGCTCGAGCTTCGAGCGAACCAGTGATTTTTAAAGTTTTGAATCAAGTGGGTGCGTTTGTTAGGTAAGCGAGCATGCGGTTAGCCTTTCCTGTAACGTTAGTGATAGTCTGGTTCCAGGATTATGGATTTCAGATATACACCAAATTATTTGTATAATGTTGCCGAAGGTAATCAAACATTTTTGATGCTGCAGGGGGCTCGCGATTAGACGCCGCAACGTGGAAATAGCATTTATTTCTATTTGTATGTGTTTAAAACGACTTTTGACTTCGTTTTAGGTTTGATAGGGGTTCTCAAAGCAACTTATGCTATGATTGATGCTGTGATGACCCCCATAATGCGCAGGTCCACACGGGACGGAGAGGCAAAGAGACACCGTATGGCTCAGTTTAAACAAACAGGTATATTCAATAATTACACATGGTTAAGGTTATACATCAGAGGCTGGGGCGTCCGAGCTTACGTGCCGACGACTTCATGGGGGCGATGGAGTGGCTCCGGAGTTGGGCTCGAGCGGTTGCTGGCAGAAGCTGCACGCCGACGGGCTTCGGCGCTGAAGGCCCTCTTGGCGAACGATGTCGTCCTGAGCGTGTATGCAGTAGAATTTCAATAGTCGTCCGTTTCTTCGAGGATGGTTCACAAACCCTTCCTCTAGTGTCGTTCGGCTTGGAAGATGAACAGGAGGCGAGCTTGTAGATGATGACAGGAGAGCATAATTTTACAACATACATATACAGAGAGTTAAACTGGAAAAGCAGAACTGAATTTACAAAAGAACAAACTTTGCACTACTTTACTCATCGACCGGGCAGGTTAGTGCCTAAGTAGCATCACATTACATGCTCAGCATGGAGCCCCAGCTCAGACTGGACTGCATCCGTTTACATGTGCTTTTAAGCACTTGATTAACAAAGGACTAAGGGCGGTCATTTCCAGTGGCCCGCCCAAAGCATCAATTCTCCAATCCAAAATAACATGCGAGATGGGGACCACCCCTTGGGTTGGGCTTAGCCTCGAACCCAGAGTCTGTTAACAATACAAACTAAATAAACAACAAAAACGCCACCACTCTCTCTCAAGTGAGAGTATACACAGGCTCTCTCTTCGGAGCTAATTCACTAGCGCCTGTCTTTCCACATTCTTGGCGAGTACTGCCTGTCCGCCATGACAGGTGTCCGTCACGGCCCTTCTGGGAATGCGCTTTTGTTCACGAGGCACGGCGGGAAGCTGTGGGTGCCTTCCCGGCGATAGCCCACGTCGAAAGGGGAAGGAGGGAAAGAATGTTGTCTTCGCGGTAGCGCATAGCGTCGGCTGTGGTACGGCGCGCTCTGGCCCGCTGACAGCTCCCTTGTCCTGGAATGTGCCCGGAAATTGGGGAGGATAAAGCCTGTTTCCCCGCGGCGGCGGCGGCGGGTCCGGTTGTTCTGGTCGTCACTCAAAGAGCATGGCTGGGTAATTGATGATGCCGCTGTGTAACGGCGGCGGGTCCCTTCGTCTACGCCGCGCCGTCGAACGTGGATCCTCGTAGCACACACAAAGAAATACCTGGGTTTCCGTCTACGCCGCGCCGTCGAACAATGTACCTCGTAGCACACAAGGAATGTCACACTCGCTCGCCCTCCAGAAGAATGTTCTCCGAACATTTGAGTCCCTGCAGCTCCCCTTGTCTTTCTGAATCGCCTCGCACAGTGCGTCCGACAAAAACACTTTTCGCTGCACTCAACACCACTGCACAACACCATATGCCTCCGCTGTCATAACTGGCGTCTCCAGGGGCAGCACTGATCTTCTTTTACAGATAAACATGAAACTCAGCACCCAAGCCTCTCTTTTCTAGTCCAAACTGGACGAAATAAATTTACCACAGTTACAAAGGAGCTCCCACTTCTAGCACGATCACGGCACAGACAAAAATATAGATAACGAAAGGAAGTAGGGCAGGTTCTGCATGCGCTCCGCATGCTCTCCTGTGAAGGTGTTACTTAATGACAGAAAGGTTTAACTACCAACTCCGATAACTTAACACATAAGCACATAGCAATGTTATGAGCTGCGGCATTACACAATTCTAACCAGTTCACAACTCCGCTCTGTTTACGCCATTAGTCCGACTTAGCTTTCCGATTTCGCAGCGGATATCGGCCTTCATGAGTCATACTAAGTAAGTCTGTGCCCCTTTGTCTGCTTTGGGACTCGCGAGGGCTCGTGGCAGGAGCCTCTCCTGGCGTTATCTGCGCGGCAACCTCGCGCGCTTCTTCTTCTAGCAATGCATGAAGTAAATCCGGTGGCATTCCGGCCGTCACCTCGGGCGCCTGCCGAACAAATGCAGGAGAGGGCGTTTCTTGCGAACTATCTGCGCGCTCCGCTTCACTTCTGTCCCCATCAAAATCCGCGCTTTCCCTTTCCTCATTTCGGGAATACTGAACCGGTGCCGACTTGAGGCGATTTGCGTGTATCCTTATCAAACGCCGGTTCACGTCTCGGACTCTGAAGTTTACCGGAGAAAGCTTCTCGACAACCTCGCACGGTCCTCTCCACTTCGTCTGGAACTTACGAGCTAGCCCAATCTGCCTTTGGCAGTTTTCAATGTACACGCTGTCCCCCACATCAAACGGCGCGTCTCTAGCACTGCGATCGTGCACCTCCTTCCTGCGCTTCGCCGCTTTCTTTAAGGACTCCTTTGCGATGTCCCTCGCCACTTGCAAGCGCGATTCTAGCTAAACCTTATAGTCGTCCAGTGAAGCGTATGGGACACGACGGGGGCCCTCTGGCACTTCACTAGGCTGGTCCGGGTCTCGGCCGTAGAGAAGAAAGAATGGCGATTCGCCCGTGCTCTCGTGTGCTGCGGAATTGTAGGCAAACATTGCATACGGGAGCCACAAGTCCCAGTCCCGCTGGTCGCGCGAAACAAAATGCGACAGGAACCCGGCCACGGTTTGGTTCAGTCGCTCCACCGCGCCGTTGCAAGCCGGATGGTACGGTGTTGTCTGCTTCTTAGCGATCTTAAGCAGCTCGCAAACTCTCCTCATTAGCTGCGACACGAAGTTCGTTCCCCGATCTGTCAAGAGTTGCCTCGGGGGTCCATGTCGGAGCACGATCTGTTCGACAAATGCTCTTGCAACCGTGTCTGCCTTCTGATCTGGGAGTGCTACCGCTTCCGCGTATTTTGAAAGGTGATCGACAAATACTAAAATGTACTTGTTTCCGGAAGTGGTCGTGGGCAATGGGCCCATTATGTCCATACCTGTCCGCTCGAAGGGAGCCGAAACCTCAGGGAACGGCTGAATTGGAGCTGGTCTTCGTCCCTTGGGTGTTTTTCTTTCGAGACAGGAATGACACTTCGCACAGTAGTCTCTAACATCCTGTCGCATGCCACTCCAAAAGTACAAACGCTCCACACGCCTGCGTGTCTTCGCTACGCCAAAATGACCGGCGCATGGCGCATCGTGAAACGCGCGAAGAACCCTTTCTGTCCACGACCGAGGTATGACGACTCTCTCCCAAGCGGTTTTCTCTAATCTCCCTTTCCTGGTTGGCCTCGTGCGCCGACACAGGGTGCCGTCTTTGTCAATGAAATAACCTAGCTGTTCGGGGTGAGACGGTGCGCCCTCTAAGCTTTCGATTATTCGCTTCAGGTCAGGATCTTTGCACTGCTCTGTGCGTAATTCGGCGGGGTCGACTACGGGGACAAACTCATCTATAGCTGCCACGGCAGCTGTGCGGCTGAGTGCATCAGCATTCAGATGTGTCTTTCCTGACTTGTGCTCAACTTCAAAGCAGCATTCCTGCAGGTGTAGATTCCATCTAGCGAGTCGCGAGCTAGGGTCCCTGACACTCATCACCCATTTCAGAGGATGGCAGTCTGTGACTAGCTTGAATTTGCGGCCGTAAAGGTAGCATCTGAAGTGCTTTACTGCCCAGACAACGGCGAGGCACTCCCTTTCCGTAGCTCCGTACTTTTGCTCTGTGGGGCTCAGCTGTCGGCTAGCAAAAGCAACGGGATGTTCTTTGCCCTCGATAACCTGAGATAGCACGGCACCAACTGCGAACTTTGACGCATCTGTGGCCATAACGAAGGGCAAACTAAAATCCGGGTGGCGCAACAGCGGTGCACTCATTAGCTTCCTTTTCAGGGCCCCAAAAGCATTCTCCGCGTTTTCGTCCCAGCGAAAGGCGACATTTTTGGCTGTTAAGGCGGTGAGCGGCTTAGCGAGCTTGGCGAACTCCTCTATGTGCCTTCGGTAGTAACCGATCAGGCCGAGAAACTGCCGGACCTGGCGGACGCTAGTCGGGGATGGAAAATCCGAGACACACCTTAGTTTCTCAGGGTCCGGTCGCACGCCGTCAGCTGAAACAACGTGCCCGAGGTATTTCACCTCGTTTTTGAGGAATTGGCACTTAGAGGGCTTCAGCTTGAGACCCGCTGCTCTTAGTCGCACCAAAACCTGCTCAATATCGCGCAAATGGTTATCAAAACTGTCACTGTATATGATAATGTCATCCATATACACGAAGCACAGCCTTCCCAGAAGACCTGCTAGGATAACATCAGCGGTTCTCTGCCAGACAGCAGGGCTGTTGGCCAGACCCATCGGCATTCTTTTCCATTCATAGTGCCCTGAGGGCGTGTTGAATGCCGTTTTCTCGGCATCTGCCGGATCCATTGCTATCTGCCAGAATCCCGCCGCCATGTCCACTACCGTGAAGTACCTGGCAGAGCCCAGCTGAGAAAGCGTCTCCTGTATATTGGGGATGGGGTATGGATCGATGCGAGTTACGGCATTTAGTTTGCGGTAGTCCACTACCAATCGATACGAGCCATCTGGCTTTTCCACCAATAGTGCTGGTGCTCCCCAGGGTGACTTTGAGTGTTCGACAATGCCGCGATCAATCAGGTCCTGCACCTGCCGCTCCATCTCCTCACGTTGGGAGTAAGGAATCCTGTACGCACGCTGGTAAACGGGCGATGAAGTGCCGGTTTCTATCCTGTGCTTTATAACGCCACAGCAGCCCAAATCCAGGTTGGACGCGGCGAATACCTCCGAGTAGTCGTTCAGCAAACCAGCCAGAGCCTCCCTCTCCCTGGATTTTACGTGAGAAAGATCGAACGACACCTTTGGAGCAGCCGAAGGACTAGCATGCTCTACAGTTGCGAGTACCGTATCGGTGGGCTCACGTTGCTCTATCGCAGAGGTGAAGAAAGCCAATGTTTTGTTCTTGGGAAGGCTCAGTGGCTGCTGGCTACAGTTAACCACCCGTAGGGGCACTCTGTGGGCGTCATTAACTGTCACGAGGCACGCGGCTGCCTTCAGGCCATTGCTGAGAGAGTCGACCGGCTCAAGCACTCCCACGGCGCCGCTCTCTACATCTGAAGGCACAAACGCGTACAAAATGTGCTCCGACCAAGGAAGGACGACCGCCTCCTCGACCAGCCGGACGGCAACCCGCGAATATACCTTCTCCAATGATCCCACTGTTTGACGGGTGTCAATATCGGTAATGCGAATCTCAGCCCCTCTCCTGTTCAAAAACAGAACTTTTGAGCCGCCCGCATTAACCTCTTCCTCAGAGAATGAGACTACTACCTTCCCTTTTCTCAAAAAATCCTGCCCTAATATACCTGACACTCCGTTTGGCAGAGACACCGTGTCCGGGCATACGTAGCAGGGGTGCTCCAATGCAATTCCGCCGAGGGAGAAGTGTAACCGGTCGAGTCCACTTATGCCAAGAGGATCCCCCGTTATGCCTACAAATTTGGTTGCCATACCACCAGACGCTTCCAACACCTCGCGGTCCCCCTTCCTTCGAAGCGTGTTAAAACTGCTCTCCTTAAGCAATGTCACCTTTGACCCCGTATCTATCAACAATTCCATGCAACCATTTAACTTGCAACGCACAACAGGGCATGCCTCGTCGGCCACACAAACTACCACCACCTCATCATCTACTGCTCCCTCCCCACGCTCCTCAGGCTGGGGAGGACTAACTAGTTTTTTGTCTCGGTATCTGGACCCCACTTCTGGCACCAGTGTGATGACCCCCATAATGCGCAGGTCCACACGGGACGGAGAGGCAAAGAGACACCGTATGGCTCAGTTTAAACAAACAGGTATATTCAATAATTACACATGGTTAAGGTTATACATCAGAGGCTGGGGCGTCCGAGCTTACGTGCCGACGACTTCATGGGGGCGATGGAGTGGCTCCGGAGGTGGGCTCGAGCGGTTGCTGGCAGAAGCTGCACGCCGACGGGCTTCGGCGCTGAAGGCCCTCTTGGCGAACGATGTCGTCCTGAGCGTGTATGCAGTAGAATTTCAATAGTCGTCCGTTTCTTCGAGGATGGTTCACAAACCCTTCCTCTAGTGTCGTTCGGCTTGGAAGATGAACAGGAGGCGAGCTTGTAGATGATGACAGCAGAGCATAATTTTACAACATACATATACAGAGAGTTAAACTGGAAAAGCAGAACTGAATTTACAAAAGAACAAACTTTGCACTACTTTACTCATCGACCGGGCAGGTTAGTGCCTAAGTAGCATCACATTACATGCTCAGCATGGAGCCCCAGCTCAGACTGGACTGCATCCGTTTACATGTGCTTTTAAGCACTTGATTAACAAAGGACTAAGGGCGGTCATTTCCAGTGGCCCGCCCAAAGCATCAATTCTCCAATCCAAAATAACATGCGAGATGGGGACCACCCCTTGGGTTGGGCTTAGCCTCGAACCCAGAGTCTGTTAACAATACAAACTAAATAAACAACAAAAACGCCACCACTCTCTCTCAAGTGAGAGTATACACAGGCTCTCTCTTCGGAGCTAATTCACTAGCGCCTGTCTTTCCACATTCTTGGCGAGTACTGCCTGTCCGCCATGACAGGTGTCCGTCACGGCCCTTCTGGGAATGCGCTTTTGTTCACGAGGCACGGCGGGAAGCTGTGGGTGCCTTCCCGGCGATAGCCCACGTCGAAAGGGGAAGGAGGGAAAGAATGTTGTCTTCGCGGTAGCGCATAGCGTCGGCTGTGGTACGGCGCGCTCTGGCCCGCTGACAGCTCCCTTGTCTACCGCGCCTGTAGCTTTGTGGCGGTCTCCGGTTTCCAGCGAATGGACGCTGTTGAGCGCGCGCTTCAACCTGGCGTTCTACCTGCTGAGTTAGCAGCTGTTCCAAGCGATCTAACCGCTCTGTCAAGAGAGCAACCTCAGGGTTGAGCACCGCTCTCTCTTTGACGCGTACTCTCGCTGCGGCTGTCGTTAACGCCTCATTCTTGGCGAGTACTGCCTGTCCGCCATGACAGGTGTCCGTCACGGCCCTTCTGGGAATGCGCTTTTGTTCACGAGGCACGGCGGGAAGCTGTGGGTGCCTTCCCGGCGATAGCCCACGTCGAAAGGGGAAGGAGGGAAAGAATGTTGTCTTCGCGGTAGCGCATAGCGTCGGCTGTGGTACGGCGCGCTCTGGCCCGCTGACAGCTCCCTTGTCCTGGAATGTGCCCGGAAATTGGGGAGGATAAAGCCTGTTTCCCCGCGGCGGCGGCGGCGGGTCCGGTTGTTCTGGTCGTCAATCAAAGAGCATGGCTGGGTAATTGATGATGCCGCTGTCACGGCGGCGGGTCCCTTCGTCTACGCCGCGCCGTCGAACGTGGATCCTCGTAGCACACACAAAGAAATACCTGGGTTTCCGTCTACGCCGCGCCGTCGAACAATGTACCTCGTAGCACACAAGGAATGTCACAATGCTATAGTGGAGAGCTCCGGATGATTTCGACCCCATGGGGTTCTTTACCGTGCACTGACATTGCACAGTACACGGTCCTCTAGCATTTTGCCTTAGTTGAGCGTGACGACCACGGCCGGGATCGAACCCGCGTGTTTCGGGTCAACAGCCGAGCATCACAGCCTCTGAGGCACCGCGCCGGCTTCATTTTTTATCTTAGTGACTAGTCAGTAACCCTGTTAATATCTGCTTGCAGTAAGGCGACGTTATTAGCGTTGTTAATTTCGCAGTACATTGAGCAATCGTGCACAAAAAGTTTAAAAAAAGTTTTTATGTTAGGCAAATCACTGACGTAAGCAAGCAATAACAAAGGTCCAAGCACAGGGTCCGTTGATTCCCCAGACGTCAGTGTCTGTGAAGGAGATCTAAGGCCATTGGCGTAGACGAAATGAGAGCGATTAGTAAAAAAAAACGCTTAATACATGTTAGAACATCAGGGTCGGTGAGAAGGCGAGCTAGCCTATATAACAGCAGGCTAGTGACACGCCGAGCTCGGAGCTTGATTAAACATTCAATAAATTTTGTTGCAGAAAGGTTGTGTGGTTTGTGGGGGTTTAACGTCCCAAAGCGACTCAGGCTATGAGGGACGCCGTAGTTAAGGGCTCCGGAAATTTCGACCACTTGGGGTTCTTTAACGTGCACCGACATCGCACAGTACACGGGCCTCTAGAATTTCACCTGCATCGAAATTCGACCGCCGCGGCCGGTATCGAACCCTCGTCTTTCCGGTCAGCAGCCGAGTGCCGTAATCACTGAGCCACCGCGGCGGCCCAGTGTTGCAGAAAGGTAATAGTTGCGTTCCACAGGAAAATAACTTCCTGAAACTCTAATGCATTGGTATAGAAACAAGAATCGTTCAAATTGTGAAAAATCGATATGCTCCACCATTTTTCAGGAAATGCTAGTAAGCACTATGGTGCGATAATTAAACTGTGATTGCTTGTCGCCAAATTTATGTAGTGGAACTCGTTTAGCTACTTTTCATTATGGACGCATATCTCCGGTTTCAAGCGATTGTTGAAGCAACTTGATTAAGAAGATTGCAAAGTACACATTACGGTTGGATAGAACTCTAGAGCGAAGCGGCAAATGCCCCTCATGGGACGCCCTGCAGCCAATGGCGTCGTCTGATTTTCATGACTCCGCGGTTAATCTATTCTCTTGCCAGGCTAGGTTAATTCCCGGTCACCGTAGCGTCACAGGGGATTAACCGCAAATCAACCGCGACGTCATGACACACGGTGGGCGCCAATGGCTGGAGGGCCTGCTTTGAGGGGCTTTCGCCGCTTCGTCCTTGAGTTATGTCCGACTGTAGTATTCAAGATGTTGGTGTTAACTAATTATATCATACCCGCAAAAAGATAAGCTTTTCAAACTGATAAACAAATTGATAATTTTGTCGTAGCTAAAACCTGGTAAAATCTATAGGGAAGTTAAAGTTACATGCATAGTCTATAACTTCAGTAATGTCAATTATGGTACTTGGTGAAGTGGCACTGAATGCTTCCTTAAGGGTGTCAGACCAGTGAATGCTTGTAAGAGGGTTTGGCTGAGAGTCAACAAGGGACATAAATGCTTGAGGTCGCTCAGTGTCACTGCTCCACAATTTTTGGGGGCTGCGCGTTATGAGCGTTGGCAATGCCACATCAGCCCTTTGGTGCCCAAAGCTACGAACTAGTCGAAGAAAAAAAAATCATTACCTCCGCAATATGCTTCAAAAGGCACATTCAAAAGCGAATATCAAAATTTTCTTGGCGCGGTAAAAATTTGAGAAAGTGGCAAGTTGCCAGTTAGAAACAACAAGCAATTGCTTTATTCTGTGGAGCTAGCCAGAGTTATATGAAAGACCAAATCGAAGGCCTCGAATGAACTCGAAGGCCGAGGGACAGTAAAGAATGTTTTAGTTTTATCCAGCAAAATATGCTTTTATTTACCCCGCATCATTTGTGAGAAAATGGAAGACGATTAATTGTTGGGCGCTGGCTGGAAGTCGCACATTCGCGCCTTCTTTTTCTTCACACAGCTTGCTCACAATAAAGCCAAACAATTTCACCAGAAAGCCATGGCTGCTCAGAACGCGTTGACATGAAACTATGCATCCAAGCTCAATGTGCTAACCAGCACACGGCACGCGGCTTCGCGACAGTGGGCAGTACCGGGTTAAATTAGTAGTCCTTCACTCTGCAATTCTTGGTTTCCTTCAAGATATCGGTCTCCCGCATCGGTTTCTCCTCTCAATTCACTCATTTTTTACTAACAGAACCTTAAGGGTACGTGTCCATGGGAAGCCTTTTGGTCACTTTACCTCTAACCGTGGTGTACCCCAGGGCTCCGTCTTCGCCCCCCAGATTATTTAACGTAACTTTTGTACCTCTTGTCCGAGCCCTAGGAAAAATGCCTTCTGTACGTGTCCTTGTGTATGCCAACGACATAACTTTGTGGTCCTGTCACCCAGATGCGTCTGTGCAACAGTCGGCGCTCCAGCAAGCGCTGAATGCCTTAACATCACGATTCCTCCCTTTGGGTCTGACCATATCGTGTAATAAATCACGTTTCTTTCGCATTGTACACAAATGTGGCTTACGAAAAGCTGGCTTACGAAGAGCTTTTACTTTCACGGCAGATAATTCTAAAATCCTTCAAGTAGAAAGTGTGCGTGTTTTAGGTCTTCTACTTCATACATCTGGGACTGGGACTCCGCGGCTAAACGCGACCTGTAAATCGGCTCACGCTACTCTCGGTCTGATTCGACGCATAGCTATGCGTTCTGGCGGAGCGCATTCTGATACTGCCCGTCAGCTTGTGAGCTCCATTCTTCAGCCACGTATAGTGTACCAGGCCCGTTTCCATCGCTTCACCCGTCGACAGTGGGACTCCCTAGAAGCCATCAATTGGGAGGCTATGCGCGCCATAACTTATCTCCCTCGTATACACCCATACCCATTCTGCAAGAGCACGCTCAACTTAATACATTAAGTGAAATCATCGACCAGCGTGAGGCAAACAGAGAACGCAAGATGTCGCTTCAGGTTCATCGTGTACAGACTCTTCCTCCATAGTCATACTTTCAACCCACAGACAATTGCTCCTCTGCTTCGCCGCCGATATCAGCCGCGCATCTACCTCCAGGGTGAATAATATACACCGACGCATCACACGCAGCACTCCAGGGAATTACAGCAGTTTACAGTCCCTCCCATTCTCATCTTAACTCCCGCTCTACATATAGCATGTATACTTCACCCCCGTTGTGTTGGAGCTTCAAGCGATACACTATGCATTTGTTTCCCTCCACTAGTACCCCCCTTCGATATTGTTCATATTTACACTGGCTCCGTTGCCGCCCTTAAAGAGCTTAAGGCTGTCCGGCGCACATTCCAAATTACACAATCCATTCACCAACTGTGCACAAAATACCCCTGTCCTGGGCGCATACACTAGATTCGCGGCCATGCTCACGATCCGCATAATATTCATGTGGATACAATGACACACCTTGACACATCACACATCCCGCCACCTTCCCCTTTTCCCCCAGATCCGTTCCTGTCCCATGTGTCCGAGAAAAAAGCTTTGCGTCAGCGAACACGCGCTCTAATTCCTCCGCGTTCGTACCCTCTCACCCGTACTCTCCCTCGGGAGGAGGAGGTATCTCTGCGCCGGATTCAGGCAGGAGCGGCTCTGACTCCCTATGTGCATCATCGGTGGCGTGAAGCCGGATTCAGGCAGGAGCGGCTCTGACTCCCTATGTGCATCATCGGTGGCGTGAAAAACGCTCAGAACTGACTGACAGCTGTTCCTATTGTGGTGCTGCGCCTGAACTGTGCAACGCAAAACACTAGTTGTGGACTTGCCCTGCTACAGCCTCCTTGAGACGACGCTTCCTAAGGAAGGTCGAAACGTCAGTTGCGGTCGAAACGCCAAATAAATTGTTGCAAACGTTGGTCTACCTTTATACTACTACTTACTGTGCCAAGATTTCTCTTTTCGCTGGACCCCCCCCCCCCCCACACACACACACACACACACACACACACACACACACACAACACACACACACGCACGCACGCACACGCACGCACGCACGTACGCACACACACACACACACACACACACACACACACACACACACACACACACACACACACACACACACACGCGCACGCACGCACGCACGCACGCACGACGTCGAAGACTTGCTCGCCTCCTATGAACGCGTAAGCGCCTATAATAAATGGGACGACAGTGTCAAGCTGACAAACGTCATCTTTTATCTGACCGACGTCGTCAACGTATGGTTTCACAACCACGAAGCCGATTTTTATACCTGGGCGGCCTTCAAAACCAGCCTTACCGATGTCTTTGGTCGCCCTGCTGTCCGAAAACTTCGTGCCGAACAACGGTTGCGCAGTGGGGCCCAGCAGAGCGAAGAGAATTTCACAAGCTATATCGAGGATGTCGTTGATTTATGCAAGCGTCTGAATCCATCCATGAGCGACGCGGACAAAATCAAACACATTCTTAAAGGAATTGAGGACGACGCATTTCAGATGTTAGTGTCCAAAAATCCTCAAACCATCTCCGACATCGTTTCTTTGTGTCAGAGCTATGACGAGCTCCGGAAACAGCGTCTTGTCACCCGCCGTACCATTTGCCCTTTCGAGCTTGGCTGTCGGCGGTCCTGCTCACGATCAGTCGACCCATCTTCAGCAGATCCAGCAGTTTGTGCGGGAGGAGGTTGCCCGCCAGCTATCACTGATTACCTGCCCACCCGCTCCAACGCCAACGCTGTCGCCTTCCATTCAGCGTGTCATCCAGGACCAGGTTGCAGAGGTCCTGCCGCCCGCTAATCCACCTCCTGTAGTCACTGCACCGCTGACCTATGCTGAAGCTGTCGTCCGGCCACGACCTCAGCCGGTTGTTCCTGCCTATGCGCCTCCGGACAGGCCGCCATGGGAATCTGAACCTGGCAACGTTTAACGCTAGAACTTTAGCTAGTGAGGCTAGCCTAGCAGTGCTGTTTGAGGAACTAGCGGGAATTAAATGGGATGTGATAGGGCTTATCGAAGTTAGGAGGACAGGTGAGGCGTATACAGTACTAAAGGACGGACACATACTGTGCTATCGCGGGTTACAGGATAGACGAGAACTAGGTGTGGGATTCCTCATTAATAAGGATATAGCTGGCAACGTAGAGGAGTTCTACAGTATTAACGAGAGGGTAGCAGCTATAGTAATTAGGCTGAATAGGAGGTACAAGCTGAAAGTGGCGCAGGCCTACGCACCCACATCCAGCCATGATGACCAGACCGTTGAAAGTTTCTATGAGGACGTAGAATCGGCAATGAATAAAGTAAAATCGCAGTACACTGTACTTATGGGCGACTTCAATGCAAAGGTGGGCAAGAAGCAGGCTGACGACCACGCGGTAGGTGACTATGGGATAGGCTCTAGAAATAGCAGGGGAGAGTTATTAGTCAAATTCGCGGATAGAAATAATTTACGGATCATGAATACATTCTTCCGCATACGAGAAAACAGGAAGTGGACCTGGAAGAGCCCCAATGGTGAGATTAAAAATGAAATCGACTTCATACTATGCGCTAAACCTGGCATCATTCAGGATTTGGCCGTTCTCGGAAAGGTGCGTTGTAGCGACCACAGAATGGTAAGGTCTAGAATTAGCTTAGACTTGAAGAGGGAACGGAAGAAGCTAGTGAAGAAGACCATTAACGAGTTAGCCGTAAGAGGGAAAGCACAGGAGTTTAGGATAGCGCTGCAAAACAGATATTCGGCTTTAACTGAGGAAGATGACCTTGATGTTTATTCAATGCACGATAATCTGACATCAATAATTACGGAGTGCGCAGTAGAAGTAGGTGGTAGGACAGTTCGGAAGGATACCGGGAAGCTATCTCAGGTAACGAAAGATCTGATTAAGAAGCGCCAAAACATGAGGGCATCTAACCCTACCGATAGAATAGAACTAACGGAGCTGTCAAAGTTAATAAGCGCAAGGTAGCCGACATAAGGAAGTTTAATATGGAGAGAATCGAGCATGCTATAAAGAATGGAGGCAGCCTAAAAACAGTGAAGAGGAAACTAGGCATAGGTAAAAACCAGATGTATGCATTAAGAGACAAGCAGGGCAATGACATTAGCAATATGGATAAGATAGTTAACGTAGCCGAAGAGTTCTACACAGACCTGTACAGTAGCCAATGTAATCAGAGCGTTAATGAGAAAGACAGCAGTGCACAGCAATGCGTCATCCCGCCAGTAACGAAAGATGAAGTAAAGAAAGCCTTAGAAGCAATGAAAAGGGGAAAAACAGCTGGGGAGGATCAGGTAACAGCAGACCTGTTGAAGGATGGAGGGGACATCGTGCTAGAAAAACTAGCCACCCTGTATACGCAATGCCTTATGACCTCGACTGTACCAGAAGCCTGGAAGAATGCAAACATTATTTTAATTCATAAGAAGGGAGACGCCAAGGACTTGAAAAATTACAGGCCGATCAGCTTACTATCCGTTGCCTACAAAGTATTTACTAAGGTTATCGCTAATAGAGTCAGGGCAACGTTACACTTTAATCAACCAAATGATCAGGCAGGCTTTCGTAAAGGATATTCCACAATAGATCACATTCACACTATCAATCAGGTGATAGAGAAATGCGCAGAATATAACCAACCTCTATATATAGCTTTCATTGATTACGAGAAAGCATTCGACTCAGTGGAAACCTCAGCTGTCATACAGGCATTGCGTAATCAGGGGGTAGAAGAGCCCTATGTCAAAATACTGGAAAATATATATAGCAACTGCACAGCTACTATAGTCCTCCATAAAGTCAGCAATAAAATTCCAATAAGAAAGGGCGTCAGGGAAGGAGACATGATCTCGCCAATGCTGTTCACCGCATGTTTACAGGAGGTATTTCGAGGCCTGAATTGGGAATAGTTGGGAATAAGAATAAATGGAGAATACATAAATAATCTGCGATTTGCTGATGACATTGCCGTGCTGAGTCCCTCAGGAGGTGAACTGTAAATCATGATCAATGAGTTAGAAAGGCAGAGCAGATCGATGGGTCTAAAAATTAACATGCAGAAAACCAAGGTAATGTTCAATAGCCTAGCAAGGGAACAACAGTTCACAATTGGCAGCGAGAGCCTAGAAATTGTGACGGAATACGTCTACTTAGGGCAGGTAGTGACAGCTGATCCGGATCATGAGAGGGAGATGACTAGAAGGATAAGAATGGGGTGGAGCGCATACGGCAAACTCTCGCAGATCATGAGTGGCAGTTTTCCAATTTCCCTCAAGAGGAAAGTGTACAACAGCATAATCTTACCGGTACTCACCTACGGGGCAGAAACGTGGAGGCTAACGAAAAGAGTTCAGCTTAAGTTAAGGACAACGCAGCGAGCCATGGAAATAAAAATGATAGGTGTAACGTTAAGAGATCGGAAGCGGGCAGAGTGGGTGAGGGAACAAACACGGGTTAATGACATCCCAGTAGAAATCAAGAGAAAGAAACGGGCTTGGGCAGGGGGCATGTAATGCGAAGGCAAGATAACCGCTGGTCCTTAAGGGTAACGGAGTGGATTCCAAGAGAAAGTAAGCGGAGCCGGGGGTAGCAGAAGGTTAGGTGGGCGGATGAGATTAAGAAGTTTGCAGGCAAAGAGTGGATGCAGCTGGCAAAGGATAGGGTTAATTGGAGAGACATGGGAGAGGCCTTTGCCCTTCAGTGGGTGTAGTAAGGCTGATGATGATGATGATGATGATGATGATGATGCGCCACCTTGCACCGTCTTTCCTAACCCGCCGCTCGCTCCTACAATGCCTCACCCTCACCGGCCTTTGCCTCGCACCGCTCCACGCCCTCTGAATTCGTGGTGCACGCAAGATAACCGCCCGATTTGCTATACTTGCGGCCTCGCTGGTCATGTGGCCCGTTGGTGCCGCACCCGCGGATCCCGTCCTCACGACTACGGGCGAGCTCCGACGTACGACGTTCCCGTGCCCTCCACACCTGACATTTCTCATCTGCCCCAGCATCCCTCTACCTATCGCTCCGACTCCTACTACCGAATCCCGCGGTCGCCGTCTCCTCGCCGCCGTTCGGTCTCTCCTATGCGCCGCCGGTCGCCACCCCTCCAGGTGGAAAAAGGTGGAAAACTAGGCGCCGCAGTTCCGGAGGTAAGAACTGCGCCGTGTTAGAGATGAGGAGTCCTTGAGTGAGCTGACTCTTTCAGCGCCGCAGGTCCCTTCTACGAATGACGTTGTCGGACTTGGTTATGAAAGAAACTGTACAGGGGGTTTAGTTTACATTATTTACAAGATTTAGGAACCCATTGGAGGGTGATGAGGGAAGGTGGGAGGATCTGAGAAGATCTGAGGATGATCGAGGATCTCTTCTCATGGCACTCGTCGTGCGGTTTTAATAGGGTCCGGACCCTAGGATTCCCCAGGTTCTAGGAGGTCTTCGCCAGGTTGGGCGTGGCCTAACCTGCGTTGTCGTACACACACCACTTCACATATGGACACGCCCCCGTCACATGTCTCGCCGGAGAGAGAGGGTGCCGCTGGACCATCTCCCCCACCAGAGAGAGCGTTGTCTTCGCGTCCGAACGACAGTCCTCACGCTGTCAAGCCGAACACGTCTTCCGGGAAGTCCGAATGGGCGAGGCGCCGGCGAGCAGGCACAGTTGAAGGGGTGAGCCACCCCTGCTCGGTTTTGGCGGTCGCTAACTGCCTCCGTACCGCACGGTCGATCTTCCGGGAACAATGTTGTTTACAAACGGCAGTAGAGTCCGCCGTCTCGATTCCAATAACCCAAGCGGGGACGGGCCGTGGGAACGAAGATGCCTATCGCCGTGCAGAGACCCCGGCTGCAGGTGTCCCGGGCCGAATACGCAGCTGAACCAGACCGGCTGTCGCCAGAAACCTTACAGCTCCTCTGCGGCCCGAAAAATCTCAAATGACCAGCGTTGACAACCGCTCGGCAGGAAGAGATAAGATGGCGTCCGTGTTGGTCCCCTGAATTGCAATATCAGCGCCCACAAGGCAGAACCCAAAGCACCACCAACAAAGTAAAGCGCAGGTGGGACGTTCCAAACAGCAAAGCACTGCCCCACTCGCAAGCGCTCGGAATTCGCCAAAGAATCACCAGGCTTCTTCCATTGACAATACACTTTTAAAAAATTGTGTTTAAATTCGGATTAATTTTGTGCCGACTGAGCGCGAAACATCCCCTTTTGAAACTGCCACAGCCGGATTACTTGGAACAAAGTAAAAAAAAACACTCACACAGGAGGAGATTCCTCTATGTTCTCCCGCTTACATCAGTCTGCTCAAGCCATCAGCATTTCCGTGCAGTTTCCCCTTCTTATAACGCACCGAGCAACTGTACTGTTGGAGAGCCAGACTCCGTCTGAGCAAGCGACCATTTTTGGGGGACATCTGTTGCAGCCGCGTTAAAGGACAATGGTCAGTCTCAAATACAAACTTTGCTCCGTACAAGTAACACGACAACTTCTGCGCTGCCCAAACTAAACACGCGCACTCTTTTTCGGAAGCGCTGTACGCTTCCTCTCTACTGGTCAGTTTGCGGCTGATGTACAGAACTCGGTGTTCTTCATGGTCGTAGCCAACTTGGCTTAAGACAGCCCCCAGCCTTCTATCGCTGGCATCACACTGGACTATAAACGTTTTCCCATAGTCAGGGGTCCTGAGCAAGGGTCGGAACACGAGTGCTTCCTTCAGGCTTTTGAAGGAGTTTTCTTTTTGGTTATACCAACTTACGTTAGTAGGCGCACCCTTTCGCAAGGCGTCAGTTAAGGGACTAGCCCGCTGTGAGTAGCTAGGAATATATCGCTCGTAGTACTCAACTAATCCCAAAAATGAGCGAATGTCCGTTTTCGTCCTTGGTTACGGAAATGCTGCGATCGGGGCAATCTTTAACTCGGATGGGCTCTTAGTTCCCTGGCCTACAACGTGGCCCAAGTACGTCACCCGAGCGCAACCAAATCTACACTTTTATGCCTTCAGTGTCAGTCCAGCCTGTCGTAAACTTTAAAACACGGTCTTTAGGTGTTCTAGATGCTTTTTTCAGGTTTCCAAAAAAATTGCCACATCGTCTAAATAAGGGATTGCAAAGCACTGCATGTCCTTCAGTACGATGTCCATGAGTTTCGAGAAGGTGTACGGGGCATTCTTCAAACGAAAACTAAGCATTAAGGGTCTAAAGGTGCCCGCTGGGGAAATGAAAGCGGCCTACCTGCTCACGCTTTCTGAGAGGGGAACTTGCCAATATCCCCGTACGAGATCGAGGGTGGAAATGAATTTCGCGCCGCTCACCCTTTCTATCCTTTCCTCTATGTTGGGAATCGGGTATAGCTGATCCCTGGTAATTGCATTCAGCTTTCTATAATCCGGGCAGGGACGAGGATCTTTCCCTGGGGCCTCAAGAAGAATTAGCGGTGAGGTATAGTCACTTTCCGCTGGCTGTACAACCCCTAACTGCGACATGCGCTGAATTTCCGCGTCCATTATTTCTTTTTGCCGCGGTGATACCCTGTAGGGTTTCGACCGTACCGGCTCATCAGAGGTGAGCTCGATTTCGTGTGTCAGGAGGTGTGTCTTTCCAGGGCGACTGCTAAATAGGTCGGCGAATTCGCTCAACAACTGCTTTAGCGTGTCGACCTGGGTGCCGATTAGAAAATCTGCATTCACGGAGAGAGCCAGAATGTTCTCCACGTTGTCACTAGCGTGCGCACCTCCCTTCCAACCCTGACTCTCGCTGTCCAGCTCTTCTGGTTCATTTTGAGTCAGATTGACGATCCCGCTGCGTTCCACGAAGGGCTTCATCAGATTGCAGTGATAGATTCTTACCTGCTTTCCCCTGCCTGGAACACTTAGCGCGTAATTCGTTTCCGAAAGTTTTTTCAACACTTCCACTGGATCATCCCAGCGAACTTCCTTCTTGTTTTTTCTCGATGTCCGGAGGATCATCACGCGATCGCCCGCAGTGAAACCTCGAAGGCGCGTGTTTTTGTCATAATAGACCTTGGCGGCCTCCTGGGCAGCTTTCATATTTCGGTTCACTAATTCCCTCGTGTTGTTAAGGCGGTCCAGTAGCTTAAGCACGTACTCAACCACTGTCTAGTTCTCTCCTGTCCCTTCCAACATTTCTCTCAGCATTCGGAGGGGAGAGTGGAGGGCTCTTCTGTACACGAGTTCTGCCGGCGTAAACCCCGTAGCTTCGTGGGAGACTGTTCGTAAAGCGAAAAGTCTGGCCGGCAGACAATCCTCCCAGTCTGCTTTATGCTCATAACAAACAGCGTGTAGCACCCGCTTCAGCACCGAATGCTGTTTCTCTATACTGTTGGACTGCGGATGATACACCGAGCTGTGTAACAGTTTTATTCCGCATTTTTTAGGAATGTGGTCATCAAGGCGTTTGTAAAGACCGTCGCCTGATCGGCTTTGATTTCGGCCGGAAATCCTATTCTCGCGAACACTGACAAAAGGGCGTCAACTATTTCTGTGGAGCTCAAGTCCTTCAACGGAATTGCTTCGGGAAATTTTGTGGCGGGACATAGCATAGTAAGCAAGTACTTAAAGCCTGATTTCGCTTTAGGCAAAGTGCCTGCTGCGTCTATTACAAGCCGGCGGAAAGGTTCCCAGATCAATGGAACAATTTTCAGTGGAGCCTTCCATGTCTCTCTCGGCTTGCCCACGCGCTGGCACGCATCGCATGATTTTACGTAGCGTTCTGCATCTTTGAAACAACCCGGCCAATATTCCATTAATAGCCGCTCCTTTGTTTTATTGATTCCCAGATGTCCTGCCCAGTCATTTCCGTGGCAGAGACTCAAAATGTCCGCTCTGTATTTTTCGGCCACGACCAGCTGATCAAATGTTTTGCCTTTTCTGTCCTGGTAGTGTCGGTATATAGTAAGCCTCCCTTTTCATGCATCGTTATGTTGCGTCTCGCGATGCCCTTTTTAGCTTTAAGGTGCAGTTTTTCCAAAGTGGGATCCTACTTCTTTTCTTTTATTAGGGACTCCCTATTCACCTGCCGAAGGCGATCAAAACTACGCGATGTTGGAGATAAAACGGATCCTTCAGCGTTTTCTGCCTCCTCTACCGACTTAGTGATTGAAGTCTGGTCGCTCATCTGCTCGGTCAGCTGTCTGGCTTTCATTCCTCGTTGGTTCCCTTCCATCCTCATTTGTTTGCAACGATATGCTGGCTGGTGCGTCTCTGGCTACCTGAGGTTCGGGAATCTGACTTAGTTGAGATGCGAGCTGACGAGTTTTCGATCCTGTCAAAAGCTTGTATCACCCCGCTTCCGAGCTACTGGCCTCTCTCGCGTAGCAATTGGTCTGATCGATTCGAGAAGAGGTAAGGATATTGAAGTGACACGGCCTTCGAAACTGCGGCTTCAGTGATTAGCTCTCCAAACGGTTCACAAATTTTCACTCTAGCTATGGGAAGGCATACACTGTGTTCTTCTAGGGCCTGTTTTATCCACGAGACTTCTCCCGTATAATCGTCCACTGAAACGTAAGACGGATGGACAACGTTCATCGTCGCGGCGCTATCACGAAGCACCCTGCACGGTTTCCCGTTAACGTACAGCTCGTGCAGGTATGGCTTAAGGAGCTCTACATTCTCGGCGTTATCCTCGACGCACGAGAACACCAAACGTTGCTTTGTACACTTGGCTGAAAAGTGCCCGACACCATTGCAGTTGTAGCAACGAAATGGCCTACTAGCCTCAAACTCTTTTTTCGCGGCTTTGTCTGCTCCCTGTCTCTTTGCTGTTATTCACGCTTTTCTGGCGCTACCTTCGTTTTCTCCGATTGCTCCGAACTTCTAGCACTTCGCGTTTTTCTGCTAGGCCCTTTATCTCGCATCGCGTTTCGAGCTTGTGACGCACCCTCTTCAGTGCTCAACCTTCTGCGCGAAACGTACTCCTCTGTCAGCTCAGCGGCCCTTTAAACTGTGTCCACTTTTTCCCTGTCTTGAACCCACAGTTTCACCACTTGGGGAATGCTTCGGTAAAATTGCTCAAGGCAAAAACACTCGATGATTTTGTCTCGGCTTTCATAAACCTTGGCTCCTTTTAGCCACTCTAGCAGATGCGTCTTTAGGCCATACGCGAAATCCGGATAGCCCTCGCTATCGTTTTTCATTGTGTTCCTGAAGCGCTGTCGGAAAGCTTCGGCTGACAGCCGATACCTTATTAGCAGGCCGGCTTTGACTTTTTCGTAGTCAGCTGCGTCTTGTGTGCTAAGCCTCGCTATGACTTCAGCTACTTCAAATGCCAAGAGTGTCAGAAGCCGTTGCGGCCATGTACTGCGAGCAAAGTTCTCCCTTTCGCAAGTTCTCTCAAAGTTTCCCAGGTACAATCCTATGTCCCTTCCAATTTCATAGGGCTGCATGAATCTGTTCATTCTACATGATTGTACATCGCTTGCTCTTTCAGGAGACCCGGCTCTCGTACTGTCGCCTTTTTTTCGATTTTCGCTTTCAAGATGCAATCGCTTTAGATTTCTTTCTTCTTTTTCAGCTTCCCACTTTTGCTGTTCGATCTCTTTTTCCCATTCCGCTTACCTTTTTCTTTTTTCCTCGTGTACAGAATTCCACGTATCTACCAGCTGATCGTCCTCTACGTGTTTTTGAATTGTCTTGCATATTTCAGGTTTTGTAATTTTGCCCTGTACTTCTATTGACCGTTCCTCGCATAACAACAGCAAGTCCGACTTTGACAATTTCATAAGGTCCATGACAACGCTTTCTCCGCTTTGGCAATGCTATGTTCAAAATGTCGTGAGATTACCCTTTCTTAATTGGCGTACACTTCCCAGTGATTCTAGATTATTCTCTCAAAATCTGAAGCCTGGCGAATCCTATAGCAAAATGCCGAAACGCTTACCGGTTAGAAAGCACGATGTCGCACGATCCATCCCAGCTGCTTCCAACCAGTTGTTAAAGATGAGGGGTCCTTGAGTGAGCTGACACTTTCAGCGGCGCAGGTCCCTTCTACAAATGACTTTGTCGGACTTGGTTATGAAGGAAATTGTACAGGGGGTTTATTTTACATTATTTACAAGATTTAGGAACTCATTGGAGGGTGATGGGGGAAGTTCGGAGGATCTGAGAAGATCTGAGGATGATCGAGGATTCCTTCTCATGGCACTCGTCGTGCGGTTTTAAAAGGGTCTGGTCCCTAGGATACCCCAGGTTCAAGGAGGTCTTCGCCAGGTTGTGCGTGGCTTAACCTGCGGTGTCGTACACACACCACTTCACATAGGGACACGCCCCCGTCACATATCTCGCCGGAGAGAGAGGGTGCCGCTGGACCATCTCCCCCACCAGAGAGAGCGTTGTCTTCGCGTCCGAACGACAGTTCTCACGCTGTCAAGCCGAACACGTCTTCCGGGAAGTCTGAATCGGCGAGGCGCCGGCGAGCAGGCATAGTTGAAAGGTGAGCCACCCCTGCTCGGTTTTGGCGGTCGCTAACTGCCTCCGTACCGCACGGTCGATCTTCCGGGAACAATGTTGTTTACAAACGGCAGCAGAGTCCGCCGTCTCGAATCCAATAACCCAAGCGGGGACGGGCCGTGGGAACGAAGATGCGTATCGCCGTGCAGGGACCCCAGCTGCAGGTGTCCCGGGCCGAATACGCAGCTGAACCAGACCGGCTGTCACCAGAAATCTTACAGCCGAAACCGACCGTTTCAAGCCCTATTGCCGCTCCTGTGAACATTCTTGAAGTGCTGGTTGAAGGTGTTCCTGTTCATGCGCTCATCGACACTGGTGCTGCCGTGTCCATCATTAGCCGCAACTTGTGCGCAAACTAAAAAAAGTGGCGACGCCGCTTTCTGAAATATTCCTTCGAACCGCCAGCGCTGACCCCATTCGACCTCTCGCAGCGTGCACCGCTCGCCTCATCATCCAAGGCCTCTCTTACACCATTGAGTTCTTCGTTTTTGCCCGCTCCTCTCACGACATCATCCTCGGTTGGGACTTTATGTCCGCGCATCATGCAATCATCGACTGTGCACGTGCTCAAATTGATTTGTCGCCGCTGTGTGATACTCTTGTGGACGCCTCCCCTGCTACTGCCGCGCATATTCTCGCCACTGACGACACCGACGTGCCGGCTTTCTCTTCTGTTCTTGTGCCCCTTACTTGTGCTGCACTCTCTGACGCTAGTGTCCTTTTTTCGCCCTCATCCCTTTGTGCGCACCGCAAATCTCTCATGCTCCCGCATGCTGTGCTCACAATTTCTGGTGGTTGTAGCGCCCTGTACGTTGCGAACCCGTTGCCTATCCCGACCACTTTATTTCGGGGAGAAGCGCTTGTCACGATTGATGTCATCGATCTCGACGACGCTTCACCTGTTCCGGATGACCCTCCCGCGTATGACATCAATGCCCTCACTCCTCCCATCGTCGCAACCGATCAGACCTCACCCGACTGGCTTGCCGATTCTGTCGATGCCGCTCTGCCACCTCTCCAACGCGCCCAGCTTGTCGCCTTGCTTCAGCGCTTCCGCGCGTCCTTCGATTCTCATCAAGACACCTTGGGTCGTGCAACAGCGGTTCGTCACCATATCGACACTGGAACACATCGACCTTTGCGCCAACGCCCTTAACGCATCTCCTCCGCTGAGCGCCGCATAATTGGTGATCAGGTGAGTGACATGCTACACCGTGGAGTGATCCAGCCCTCTCACTGCCCGTGGGCTTCTCTCGTTGTACTCGTCAAGAAAAGGACGGTTCCACTAGATTCTGCGCCGACTAGCACCGGCTAAACAAAATTACTTGAAAAGACGTCTACCCCCTGCCTCGTATAGATGACGCGCTTGACTGCCTCCAGGGGGCAGAGTACTTTTCTTCGTTAGATCTGCGCTCTGGATACTGGCAGGTGCCGATGGCCTAAGCTGATCGCCCGAAAATAGCTTTCATCACACCTGATGGGCTGTATGAATTTAATGTGATGCCCTTCGGTCTCTGCAACTCGCCTGCAACTTTCGAGCGCATGATGGACAACATCCTACGCGGGCTGAAATGGCAAACATGCCCCTGCTACTTGGACGATGTTGTCGCATTCTCCCCGGATTTTCCGTCTCATCTTCTTCGTCTTGAGAGTATCCTTCAGTGTCTCAGTGACGCTGGCCTGCAGATTAATTTGAAGAAGTGTCACTTTGGCGCCCGACAGCTGACTATCTTAGGTCACGTCGTGTCCGAGGATGGTGTCCTCCCGGACCCTGCCAAGCTACGAGCAGTTGCTGATTTCCCGAAGCCCACCTCCCTGAAAGAACTTAGAAGTTTTATTGGACTTTGCTCGAACTTTCGTCGGTTCGTCAAGAATTTTTCTGCAATTATCGCCCCACTGACACAACTTCTCGCCGGTGGCCACGACTTACCGGCCTGGTTCACTGCATGCGACGAAGCTTTTGCCATGCTGCGCCATCTTCTCACCTCCCCTCCGATCTTTCGCCATTTCGACCCTTCCGCCCCTACAGAACTCCACACGGACGCCAGCGGCATCGGTCTGGGTGCCGTTCTTGCTCAGCGGAAACCTGGCTGCAATGAGTACGTCGTTGCTTATGCAAGCCGTGCACTCACAAAAGCGGAGGCTAATTATTCCGTCACGGAAAAAGAATGTTTGGCAATTATTTGGGCGATCACAAAAGTTCGGCCTTACTTATATGGTTTCACCACTTAATGCTGTTCACCGCATATTTACAGGAGGTATTTCGAGGCCTGAATTGGAAACAGTTGGGAATAAGAATAAATGGAGAATACCTAAATAATCTGCGATTTGCTGATGGCATTGCCTTGCTGAGTCACTCAGGAGGTGAACTGCAAATCATGATCAATGAGTTAGACAGGCAGAGCAGATCGATGGGGCTAAAAATTAACATGCAGAAAACCAAGGTAATGTTCAACAGCCTAGCAAGGGAACAACAGTTCACAATTGGCAGCGAGAGCCTAGAAATTGTGACGGAATACGTCTACTTAGGGCAGGTAGTGACAGCTGATCCGGATCATGAGAGGGAGATGACTAGAAGGATAAGAATGGGGTGGAGCGCATACGGCAAACTCTCGCAGATCATGCGTGGCAGTTTACCAATTTCCCTCAAGAGGAAAGTGTGTGTACAACAGCATAATCTTACCGGTACTCACCTACGGGGCAGAAACGTGGAGGCTAACGAAAAGAGTTCAGCTTAAGTTAAGGACAACGCAGCGAGCCATGGAAAGAAAAATGATAGGTGTAACGTTAAGAGATCGGAAGCGGGCAGAGTGGGTGAGGGAACAAACACGGGTTAATGACATCCTAGTCGAAATCAAGAGAAAGAAATGGGCTTGGGCAGGGCATGTAATGCGAAGGCAAGATAACCGCTGGTCCTTAAGGGTAACGGAGTGGATTCCAAGAGAAAGTAAGCGGAGGAGGGGGCGGCAGAAGGTTAGGTGGGCGGATGAGGTTAAGAAGTTTGCAGGCAAAGGTGGTTGCAGCTGGCAAAGGATAGGGGTAATTAGAGAGACATGGGATAGACCTTTGCCCTGCAGTGGGTGTAGTAAGGCTGATGATGATGATGATGATGATGACGACTTATATGGGCGCCTGTTCGCTGTCATCGCAGATCGCAACCATGCCCTTTGCTGGCTGTCATCACTCAAGGATCCTTCCGGCCACCTCGCTCGTTGGGCTCTCCGATTACAAGACTACGACATTCAGGTAGGTCATTTACCGCTCCGGACGCAAGCACTCCGATGCTGACACCCTCTCACGCTCCCCTGTGTCCTCTGAACTCGACTAGCCCTCTATTTCCTGCCTCACGCCTTCTTTCAATGCCATTGATATGGATTCTGAGCAGCGCAAGGATCCTTGGATAGCTTCTATTCCCGATATCTTAGCTAACCGCACTGCCAGCCCCCCTTCTAGACCACTCCGCCGTCAAGCCCGTCACTTTGTCGTGCGTGACCAGCTGATGTACCGTCGCAACTACCTACCAGATGGTCGCAAATGGCTGCTCGTGATTCCCCGGCATCTCCGCTCCGCTATTTGTGCCATTTATCATTACGACCTGCAATGCGCTCATGCCGGTCTGCTGAAAACTTTTACCCGCCTACGTCTTCGGTATTATTGGGGAGGCATGTACAGTTCTGTCCGTCAGTTCGTCCGCTGTTGCTTCGAATGTCAGCGGCGCAAGGATTCACCACAGCACTCACCGGCTCCTCTGCAACCTTTACCTTGCCCGACCCGCCCTTTCGACCGTGTTGGAATCGACCTTTATGGCCCTCTTCCTAGCACTTCTGCTGGGCACCGTTGGATCATTGTCGCCACATATCATCTCACGCGCTATGCGGAAACTTCCCTGTTACCAGCAGCAACGGCCTCCGACCGTCGCCGGTTTCATACTTCAAAACATCATTCTTCGCCACGGTGCGCCTCAGGAATTGCTCAGCGACCGAGGTCGCGTCTTTTTGTCCGGCGTCCTGGAGGCCTTTTTTCGGGAGTGTCACATCGTCCACCTTACAACTTCATCTTACCATCCCCAGACGGAAGGCATGACCGAGCGCTTTAACCGGACCCTCGGCGACATGATGGCCAAGTACACTTCATCCGATCACTCCAACTGGGACCGCATTCTACCATTCGTTACCTATGCTTACAATTCTACAATGCAAACAGCTACTGGTTTTTCCCCGTATTTTCTTCTCTACGGCCAGGAGCCATTTTCAATTATGGGCACCATACTCCCTTACCGCCCAGATTCCTCGCATTTACAACCGTCTCTCAACCGCTGCGCATGCCGAAGAATGCTGTCAACTCGCCCGTTCCTTTACTGCCCACGATCATTACCGTCAGAAAAGTTCCCGTGCCACTTCTACCTGTCTGCCGCCGGCTTACCTTCCTGACTCCTTAGTTTGGCTTTTGGTGTCCTCCTCCAGGCCGGGCCTGTCGACAAAACTGCTAAGCAAATACCACGGCTCCTATCGCGTAGTTCAGCAGACATCACCAGTTAACTACCTCGTCGAGCCCCTCACGCCTTCGCCTGATCATCGACGCCGCGGCCGCGAAATCGTCCACTTCGACCGCTTGAAACCCTACTACGACCCCGCTATCATCTCGTGCCCTTAGGCCGCCAGTATGGCGCCTTTTCACCCCGGGGGTATTGTAAGACATAGAATTGGGGTTTGCTGCTCCAGCGGCCAGTGCCGCCGAAGGAGAGAAAGCTGAAGAAGACGAATCTTACGCAGTTCAGTTTGCGAAGAAGACGAAGCTGACGCTCTCGAAATCTTAGCTTGGAGCTACGCTGTGTCGACAAAGATTTTGCCCGTCCACATTTCTTGTGCGTCTGATTTGCGTCTTTACATTATATATATATATATATATATATATATATATATATATATATATATATATATATATATATATATATATATATATATATATATATATATGTACAACACACACACACACACACACACACACACACACACACACACACACACACACACACACACACACACACACACACACACACACACACACACACACACACACACACACACACACACACACACACACACACACACACACACACACACACACACACACACACACACACACACACACACAACAGTTTGTTGAGCCGCAACGATGGCTCAGTGGTCGGCTGCTGACCCGAAAGACGCGGGTTCGATCCCTGCCGCGGGGGCCCAATTTCGATGGAGGCGAAATTCTAGAGGCCTGTGTACCGTGCGCATTAAAGAGCCCTAGGTGGTCGAAATTTCCGGAGCCCTCCACTACGGCGTCTCTCATAGCCCGAGTCACTTTGGGACGTTAAGCCCCCATAAACCAAGCCTATGCACCAGCAACCTGCCCACCTTCTCAGGTGGAAGCTCAATTAATCGAGAAGGGCTGCTCGGGAAGAGCAGCCTGGGTCGCAACCCAAGCCCCACCGGTGGCAGCCCCTGCCATAGCAGGGCAGTGGTGCTTCGCTTTACCGCTGCGCCACTGCGCCAGGAGAGGTATGACGACTCCCAGGGATCTATTAATCCTAAGGAAAGAATGACCAATTCTGCATGTATGGGCATTAACCGAGTTTCGCTATCCAAAGAACTTCCATCCGTGAACAATGAAACTGAACACCGGAATCGAAGTGAAAACCGAACTGCTAGCGCATCTGATTCGCAGTTGGCCTAACTACGCAAATCGACCATAATTTTTTTCTTTGACGGTCAACGATTACTACTTTCTGTATATGCGCCAAATGTTGGGTGATGGAGAAACCCCCTATCATTTTACACAGCTGACAAACACTTGATCTTTGCTTTGGCAACCACCCCTATCAAATAAAACCTAGTTGACGCTTTTCGCCACTGAAAATAGATACCGAGGTGTTACTGATGCAAGCAGAGCCCAGTCGTTTGATAAAAAAAGGCCGCGAGAAATTAACGTACGTTTGCGTCCTTGATCCGGCTTAGAATTATTTGTGTTAGTCTTGGATCACAGAAAGCGCTCGCGTTCACTGCAGAACACAAGCGTTTCCTAGAAAACAGTCCTAATACGCATCTACCCGCCTACTGCCCTGCTGATCTTGCGATTTCAAAAGAATTTTCGCCCACCAATCTGTGACCCCCAAACAAACGAAACGGCCTTGGAAAGATGCTCTGCGACTGTTATCGCTTACACTGCATGGATGGTAGAACAAGGAATACATCTAAAGAAAAATCTGAAAGAATTTCGTAAATATATAATTGCTAGATAAACAGAAGGCAAGAAAAATAATTGATTCATTGATGGCACTGAAAATTTAAGTGCAGATTTCCCAAAAGCATTCGCGGCACAATTTTGAAAATGTAGTATTTACTAGCCCTGAAGCGCCTACACAGGTGACAGCACTTTGCCGCCTTTTCGACGAGCCGAGCACAGCAATAATTGATGAAAACACTCTTAACGAAAAGGTTCCCTGAATGAGGCTGTCACTCTCCTTCGGTCCGTACAGTGTTCCTATGGCTGCGTTAAAAGCTCTCATATCTATTCCTCTACCGATATTAACTTCCATATATAACACTCGCGTCAAAACGCGGGTATTTCGTCGACCGTGAACTATTGCTTGTGTTTTGCCTGTCCATAAAACTGGATCGATGGCTGGCGTGAAAAATTACCTGCCTGTATTGCGTGTTCCTTATTTTTGTAAATAATTTTTGGAGGGAGCACTACATGTATTAATCTTTTGTTCTGTTAAAGCAGCTATCATTCGAAATCAACATTGCTTTGTCGTAGGCCATTCAACCACTTAAAATCTCATTTTAATGAGCCTTGGTTGAAAAAAAAGAAACGCTAACTCCACACAGTTTACCCTGATCTCAGTAAAGCCTTAGGTGTTCATAACACATTACTGCACCTGAAACCTTCTGAAACAGGGATCTCTCCTGCATTGCTTGCATTGCTACACGATTATTTTAGCAACTGTTAATGCCACGCTAGCGCCAATGGACAGCCATTGCAAATATATGCTGCTACCAGCAACTTACCGCATGGTTCCATTTTTGAACCACTTCTGTGTTTTACATTAACGAATGATATTTCTGCTGTTATAATAAATTTTTTGCTCATTCTTTGCACTCCTATCATGAAGATATTTGAAAAAAGTCGTAATATCCGCGACTGGTCTTCTACGCCGACTAGCATGCCGCTAAGAAAATGTGCACACAAATAAACACAAAAGCCCAGTGTTGTGCCCCGGGGTAGGACGCTTTCTGGGAGATTAAAAGATTAAAAACAAAAACAGTACCCTTTCCCGCCTCTGCCCCCGTAACCCACACGCAAAAATAGAGAAACGCGACTCACAATAAGAAACTTTAGAGAATCTGAAAAAAAAAAATCCGAATGGTATTAGTATTGATTAAAATTGCAAGGTAACGCTGAAGGGCGAATACGCAATTCGTCATAGACTTAGAGCTTTTCATGTAGCAGCATTCAGGTGCATTGACCCTATTTTACACCACACGGAAGAGTTCAAAGGGCACATTTCATTCCGGTATGCGCTTTATCACCGTTAACTTCAGGCAAAGCAGCACAGTCCTCAGTCGGTCGGTCATATTAGTGAAGGGATATTGAGAGAAATTGTTAATATGTGCTGTGAAAACAGACCCCGTAAAACGAACCAGGCGGCCAGGCCTCTGAGGGCAATTTCAAGAATGCTAATGTTTTCTTGAGAAATCTGCGAGTGGTTAAGAAATTTCTTTGTCAGTGAAAAATGCATAAGATCCAGCCTTAGATTCTAAGTGTGAAAAGGATTTATTTGTGCTATATTTTATATGAAGCTTTTCTAAAGAAAAAATTAAAAATAAAAACACTTCAGAGGATCGACCGCCTAGTAGCAGGTGCAGTTTGGGGGTCAAGGAAAGAACTTGTATTTTTCACGAGCCTGTTTTGCAAAATCTATGATATATAGCTGTGAGAAACGAGTTAGACCATAAAAATCTTATTAAGATAACAAGATATATTAAAACATTACGGAAGAAATCCTGCTGGAATAAACATAGCGATAATTAGAGCACGCACTTTCATTGCTGGCTATAAGAAGACAGGGCTTCATTCTTGAGTTTTCAGGTTGAAAAACGCAAATATAAAATCGTTAACTGCTGTGAGATTTTGGAAATATCAGTCATGAATGCACCTCACTATTTTTAAAAACTCTAATAACCGAGTAAACATCAGAGAATGATAACAACCGCGAGTCAATGATATTTGTCAGGCATTTATTTAGCTTAGTGATAACAGGATGCATAGATAAGAAAATGTATCTATGAATATTGGGAAATGGTGGGCCAGTAGAAAAATTCTTGGTAGTCAGGAAGTTTTCTGCAAAGAAAAATCAGCATTAGGTGTAACTGTTTCGTCAGCATTGATTAGGATTATAGGGTTATTCTTGACCAGGTTAAATATGACGAAAAACGTTTCTGACCGTTGCCGAGTAAAATACAGGCAGTTCGCTGAAAAAGTTTTGGGGTCAGGGAGTTTTAAAGCCGCCACATTTTGGTCATTTCAGTACTTTATCTGGAGTGTAGCAATTGTTATTTGGGAGGTTATAAAACTATCTATCATCGCTACCAAACTAATGAGACAAAAAATCTGGAAACTGCATACAAGGAAAGAACATTCATCTTTATTAAATGCTTGCAATGGGCTCACAAGGGACGCTTGGACAGGCTGAATGCGCTGTTACATTGACGTTGTTGTCCATGTATTAGGCTATCAAAACTAAGGGTGAATAAAGAGAAAAAATATTTGTTGTCAAACTAGCTGCGGTTTTCAACAGATATTTCGGAAATTTGACGGCACATATCATTCTTGCCCGATGTATGCGAATTCGTAACTGTGCAGAGTAATCAAAATTTCCTTCAGCAGCCTGTCACTACACAGGAAGTGATTTAAATACTTGCAATCCTAAATAAAAGCAGCAAGCACTATATATATATATATATATATATATATATATATATATATATATATATATATATATATATATATATATATATATATATATAAATATATATATATATATATATATATATATATATATATATATATATATATATATATATATATATATATATATATATATATATATATATATATATGATATTCCAGTAGTGTCCTTAAAATATCCTCTTCGGTCACGAATTACGACCCTCTTATAGAAAAACCGTCAAACTTCCTAATTTTTTTCCAGAAACATGCCTCCATAGCGCATACAAAATGCAAGCCTCTCTGATGAATAATTACGCAAATCCGTCAAGTCCTGATACCTCTACGTCATGACTCTAAAGTGTTTTGAGGATGTCAGTTGTGCGTCTTTTGACTTGTTTGTGTATGAAGTATTGAATATTTAAAGATGTCAGTTTAATTTAGTGCTTTTGGAAGCGCTGATGCGCGCAAAATGAGCGCGTGGTTACACATATACGTTCAGAAGCCACATCGGCGCTTGGGTGAAACGCGCAGGCGTCCATATTAAAAACTGTTTTCTATGTTCATTTCGCATGCCTGATTTAAAATAATGCTTTGCGACATATTGAAAAAGACTCAGTGTATAAGCTACAGCCAATCACAGCCCATTCGCGCAAGGCGAAGCTGAGACAAAGCAAGCTGCGTCCACATTTGTGCACGCCGTGATTAAATGATACACGTAGTTCGTAGCATAGCGAGTGTCCTTACCAATCCTCATTTCACTCCATTTGCGGGCATTTGTAGTTCCGACTGAAATGGAGATTTCAAAAGTTGCGGTCCTTTAGAAAAGAAATCGCGGGGACAAAAGTTTGTAAGGGTAGATACTTGGCCACGGGCACTTTCCAGGATTTTTTCTCGGGAGGGACCCGAGGTTGGTTCTTGTATAGGGTGGGAGGGAAGTCCAACAAGAGCACTGCGAATAGAATTTGGGATGAGGGTGGACGAGCTCAACTTCCAAAGCAGCCCCCCCCCCCCCTCCCCTTGGGATAATTGCTTACGGTGGTCTCACACGCCGACGCCGTGATTTTGCGGAATGTTTTTCTACTACTGCAATCGCAGTAAAAAAATGAAACAAAGCAAAAAAGAAATTTGAATATCTGATCTTATGCTATTCGCCCAAAATTCGAAAAATTACCAAGTGAAATTCTCTAAGATTCTAGAGCACGTTCATTCCACTGCCGAAAGAAAGGTCTTTTGTTTCATTTAATATACTCTCTGTAACCGACTTTAAGAGGGTGGTTGAACGAATACATGCATCTGTAGAGCGCGATTAGAACTCGTTACAGCATTCCATTCACGGTTTCCTCTGTTTCGGAGCACTTTCAGCAGTATCAAATGACGATACTGATAGGAGGAGCAAAACTGGCTGCACCTCGTGGCACCCACCGGTAAAAAATTCATCTTCCACCTTCAGCTTACCGCGGCCGCCAGCCGCCAACGCGCGCGTGTAGATACCTCTATCTGTCCATGCGCATTAGCGGCCACGGTAAGCGATCACAGTATACTCTGTGCTAAAGCTGTTGCTCAAAACAAATATTTTATATTACAGTTGGAGTATTATGATATTTTATTTTACGTCATTTATATCACCTTACCGTTACAGTATTAGTTTTCATTTAAAATAATTTACAATTGCGTTATGATATGTTCGGCTTCCGTAGTGCTGTCCAACGGAAATGACACATTCTCCAAAGTGGGTAACAGCCTACGAGGCTGTGCTACTAGCCCCTACTTCCGGCCAACGCAGTCGCGTAACGCCTCAGCCACTGCGTTAGCTCTAAGAGTAAGGAATAGAAGTTTGAGGGCGCCTTATATGTGTGTAATGCCCCGCGCTAAGCACTTCTAAGCTTATTGGGTGGCATTGCTGGCAGGCATTGCAGGCATGTAGCCACGGGGCCAATGTAAAGTCACTGAACCCCCCCCTCCCCCCCTCCGGCAATATTCATGACAGTGCTGCGCCTAGCAACCCCTTGTCCTTGGTCATTTTGGATGATTACCTACCTTGGCCTAATCCAAAACAAACGATTGACTGAAAATCATGCGAACTGGTGCTGAGAAGCTGCGACAGCGGGGGACTTTTGCCCTTCGCTTTACATCGATCGCCTGCCACTTAAGTCTTTGAATTTAATTTCGCCGTCACAATTTCGTTCAGCTGAGTGGAGGTGGGCGGCGATTTCAGTGCGAAAGCACTACTCCAGACGTACCAGCCCCGAGCAAGAATCTTGTGTTGTGCACTGTTTGTCTTGTCCGACCCCGATCACCCAAGTAAAATTTTGCTCTCTCTCTCTCTTTCCAACCCCGGGCAAGAATTTTGTCTTGTCTTGTGCTCTAAATTCGGGTAAGCTCGGGTTAGTTCGGAGGAGCGTCGTGCCACCTATGTCACGTGACCTTGTGGCGTCATCGCAGCCTGCCCACCGGATGGTCAGCAAACTGGCCACCATGGCAGCTGGCAGTTAAGTTTATGATTTGTCGCGAGAGGTTTCTCGGGAAGAGCAACATGGGTCGCACATTCCCTACCGACGACTGTGATAGAAACAGCCACCGTAACATCGCTTAACAGCATCCCTTAAGAACTGCACCACTGCGATGGTAGTGGTTCGAGGACTCGTCGCGATCTACGAATGTTATGTAGAGAATTAGCAATTCTCCACTAACGGGCATTAACCAATTCAAGCCCTTAAGGCGGGGCTCAAGTTTTTCCGTGCTTTCACACGTGTACTCGGTTTAACCGCGTTAAACCCCTACCACCTTTTTTCGAGGGTGGGCATGCATGAAAGCAGGAATATTTTAACTTCTTAAGGATTTTTTAAAATTATTGTATCCGGGTCGGGACAAGACCAACAAGAGCACTGTTAAGAAAATTTAGGAGGGGCGGGGGGGGGGGGGGGTGTTGCGCCCTCGGGCCCTTCTTGAATGTTGGCCTGCTTGGCCATGTTAGAGCGTTTGGAAAATGAAGAGGCGGTAAGGCAAATGGAGGAGGGCAGAAATAGTGCTGTGTCCGTGCAGCGCAATATGTGCGGGCTTTATTTTCTGTCCTCGTCCATTTTCTCTGCATGGACGCTCTGCCCGTCTTCTGGCGAAACGAAACGCAACGTTGTACATCACAATCTTTACGGCCACGGATCCGACTATCCGAGCCAACGAGAATAAGCCACCGGAACAAGCCTGCCTTTTTCTCTACTTTGTCCTGCATCCCTGTTTCAGTGTTTATAGATGCATTGCTACTGGGTCTGTTTGTGTTTACGGTTGTTCACTGTGCTTTTGGAACCCTTTGTTTGTCCCCCGTACGCTAATGCCCAATCAGGCGATTTGTACATATTGAAATAACTAAATATAAATGTGCAGGCCACTATGGATTTGCCATTTCGTTTCATAGGTTTTTTTAGATATTTCCTCAGTACTCCACCGCTTTATTAATGAATATGACATTTTAGGCATCATGCAATCGTCTTGTGAAGAAAGTTCATAGAATTGGTACCACTTCTACAGAATGAAAATGTGCTGGTAGAATTAAGAGAAAAATGTTGCTGTGAATGGTTTGTTCGAACTTTTAGCAAAAGCCTTTGACTGAGTTCATCATAGCGTTTTGCTAAGAGATGTTTTAATCAGAGTTATTTTTGATGCGTTTTAGAACTGGCAAAGTCATACAAAGTATTGTACAATTAGTCGTGCAGTAATTCGTGATAAAAAATTAGGTCATTGCTTTAGGGCGTTCTACTAGGCAGTGTTGTGATCGGAGGCCCCGACAGCGGGAACAGACGAGCCCGGCAGGCGCCATCGAACTATGTTTGACCAAAGGTGCTGTCGTCCTGAGAAGAGGATTAGGAACGGCTCCTGGCGAGGGTGAGCTGTGACGAAAGGCCTCTCATCCCTTCGTACGGAGTATGGAATGCGGCATTTCTCCCGAACTACGCCCTCACGTGGACCGGCAGAAAGACCCGAACAAAGGCGCCGGACCCGGCTCGCTCGCTTGCACCTGCGCGGCCAGACAAAGCGGGGGCGGACACGGCTGATTCATCTTACCCTCTGGAATTCACGAAGCCGTCAGGACGCATCTTTCCCACGGAGGGGATCACCGCCTGCAAAGCCAACGACCTTATGCACCTGGTCAACCCGTCGGAAACAGCATTCCAGGACCTCAAGGCGCCAGGATTCCTTATCGCCTGTGCACCTGTTTGTGGGGGCGGAGCGGTCACGTTGTTAGGGAAGAGACTATGAAGAGTGTGTCTGCCCATTGGACGCTTGATCAGCCACCGGTTTCCCTAGCTAGGTGCCTAGGGAATATCCACTGTATTTAAGCCGCGATTTGGCTGGTTTCACGGCACTTCATCTCTGACTTTTGGTCTCCCTGCTTCTGTTGTAAATATGTAAATAAACCTTCAAGTTTACCAACCCTCCTGAAGGCTTCCCTCCGTCGCCTGCAGAGTTCATCGTCATGCGGTGAAGACCTCGGTCCCGATACCCAAGCATATCAGCAGCATATTAGGCCCATTACTTTTTGTCTGGAATGTAGTAATGTCAGAACTTAAACAACGAATCAGAACTAAACAACGAGGCAAATTCGCTATATTGTACGTGGATTACACCAGCATATTCTTTTCTGGTGATACCATGGATGACTCATGTAGATGTGTAATCACACTATAAAAGGGATAAAAGAGCGGTAATATTTCAACATTATGTAGGTAGACAAAAATACAAAAGCTGCCATTTTTAAAAAATTAAGCAGTCCAGCCCCACAAAAGTTTTTGTGCTGAATTCATGCACTCTAGAAATATGGATCATTTTAGGTGACTTGCAATGAGTTTTCTGCGGTATGTCCTGGTAAAAACATGTAGGCATGTATATTAACACTAGCCCAAGTCACCACATGATCACCCGCCTCAGCGATCTCGTTTCTAAAGGAAGACCTTGGATTATATTTTCCTGTAGCCACTGTGATCTTAACTACCAGGAATTATTCCTGGGTGTAGGAACGTTATTTCTATAGATTCATATTATTCCCATTTTATTAGGCATGCGTAGGAAACGCCGTAGTGTGCAAATTGTGGAATTCCTTTTTGTCTGCGCCTGTTAGCACTATTACCCAACTCTGTGATTGTCGTTGAAATGGTGGGTGTAAATTTAATACGGGAGATAATATAAATAATTTGTGTGCAATGTTGCCTCCACTAAGAATAGACGCTTAGGCAACAGGACGCTTAAAAACGTGAGAAGTGCCATCATCTCGAAAAGAACTCTGGCAAAAGAAAACCACGCTTCACTTTAACAACTATTTTAATTATTTACAAATCAAATAGAATTCTGATATCTTCCCTTGCTCTTGTAGTGAAATCCGTCCATATTGTGCCAAAAAACGAAACTGAATCTTTTTGTTTGTAATTTCGTTCACATTATTCTTTAGTTATTATGCATATCTTTTTTTTCTGCTTACCTTTTGTCTTCCTTATTGGAAACAGCGGACTTGTCAAGCTACCATCGGGCTGTTTTATTTCGCTGTTCTTCAGGCTGTATCACATAAGAGTGAATTAAAGTGATTTAATTTGATTTAAAGTGCCACTGAAAAGGCGAATTAACCACACAGCTGATTGGTCGCCGAATTTGCTTCATTACGTCAAACTACCAAAAAAGTTGACTGGTTGAGTCAAAAGATTTCTTTGCAAGAACGAAGAGCAACCTCCGCAATGTTTTTGAGCGATCTGCCACTCCGTGTACCAGCCTGCATTAAAACCGAGCTCGCCAAATTTTCTTCCTCCTGACTCAGATACCACATTCAAGGATGGCAAAGTTCCTCAGCTGTTGCTTTAAAATTCTGTGAACAGCACCGACTTAGAGAGACTGCAATAGGCGCTGTCACTGCTATCATTGCTCGCAGCGCCTGCGCATAATTAAGGGAATTAGTCCCTGCCCTACCGGAGCGTTCTCGCTGTACTAACCGGCCAAAAAGGGTGCCATCACATCTAGAACTTGCGATTCCGGTGAGGGGGAGTAAAAGAAATGTGTGGCCCTTTCGCGCACTTGTCAGGAAGAAGAACGAAGGTATTGCAACACGCTGAAGATGCAAGGAATGAGATACCGAGCTGCAACAATTAGACGTTCATAAAATTTCATATAGTCCTTAATGGAAAGGACTCTTATGCCGTCCACAAAAATAAGAGCCAACAGTTTTAGATAAAAGCATTTTTGAACGGGAAAGAGTTTGCGAACGCAATTTTTATATATTGTGAGATTTTACTACAACAGTCAATATATCTGCAGATCTCCCGCTGGCATGCTGGCGTTTTTTGCTATTAACGTTTTCGCTATCGTCAAAAGCGTCCCCCTAGGCCTTCTATATATGGCAGCCTTAACTGCTCGATACGAGCGATGGGAACACTATAAAAGAAAGTTTTTCCTACATATCAGAAAATGGACCATTATCTTCAGTATTTCCATATCACTACCTTACAGTTTTCCAATATTCAAAATTTTAGTCCAAGAATGTTGTACATGCGCATGCAACATCTTAACAGCGGATTATGTCGCTATCCTCGATCGTCTTAACGAGCCTCTCCTGGAGGTAACATGCCACCTTCTACATGGTCCCATTGAAGTGGTGATGCCCTGCAAGCTATCACAACAATCGTGATACGATTTTCTTTACTTAAATAAAGAACGCTTGCAACACCTGTTTTTGTTTGTTTGGTTTCCACTGAATGCGTTACCACATATTGCTTGCTACAATTCCGCCTGCCCTCCGCACAAGTGTTTTTACAAAAGCTAGGAATGGAACGCGGTGCTGCTACTATAGGGTCAGCATAGTGTGGACGATAATCTATGCTCGGGAGCTGCGCAAACAGACATCATTCGCGGAAATATTCTCGCCACCTGCTGCCCGTACATTCCGTGCAGTCGCGCCGAGTCTTGGCGCCGGTAGCGCTTGGGGCGCCACTTTTCGAGAAACTCATTCATTTGTAAGATATGCTCGATGTGGAGAATCACTATCGAACCCTGTTTTCTCTCCTCCTCTTTTTTATTTCGGGATTAAAGTTTCCTCCGTTTAGAATGCAAAACCGGCTGCAGACGACTGCGCGGATGGATGGTCAAGGATGAAACCTTAATGGGGCGCTAAATGCATTCGCCATCGTCTGTATTCCGATCGCGTTGAAAATGAAAGTTTCGTAGCTTCTGAAGCCAAGTTCGCGAGCTGGCCGAGACCGCTGGCGCATTGGTATGCTGACGGTGTTGTCGAACACGGGGGAGAAGGACAGTTACCGCGCGTGCGCTGCGGGTGGCAGCGCGTGGTTATTATACGCGATAGACGACGCGACCCACGCTTTGCGTGGTAACGCCACACAATACGAAGCCTTGTTATCGCTCGTGGAAGCTCCCTGCGAAAAAAAAAACCTCCCGAAGGAAAACAGCGCGAGAGCCGGATTTGAAACTTTCGCATGACGTGCAAGGCGCCTGAAGCCTGTTTCCGTCCGTTTCGCCAGGGAAAAAAGAAAGTTAAGTCACGTCAGCGCGCTGCTTTTTTTTTTTCGTACCCTGTTAGGCAAAACCAAACAACCCAAGATCGAGCCTTCATTGGCGCCCAGGGTTGAGAACTCTGGCGATGATGACGCTGGAACACCCTGTTTTGTGCGTGCATACTACCTGCAAGAACAACAGATTGCAAGCCGGCAAAGCATGCGCGGATAGCGATACCTGAATGCTTTTTAGTGCAGTAGCACTATACTAGCCGCACTTCACAGATTTAGGGAAAACATGTACCTGAAGCCTCTTGAACCTTTGCGAACGCACGCGGCGGAGAGGAGCACAGCTGCGGCACGGAGAAGCCAATTAGAGGCGCGCGCCATACGTGACGTGATAGGTGGCTCAGCCAATCAAAGCCAGCTCGCCCAACAGGTGACGTCATAGGCTGTTCCGGCGCAGCTGCCGCGCGGGGGGTAGAGGGGAACCCCTGGAATATCCCAAAGCAACAGAAGAAGAATATCGCCTTCCTTCGCGTTCGCAGCTAGGCTTGTTCGAACACTTTAGGCAGCGGCTCTACTTCTCGAATGAGCATGGAGGCTAACCCGGGGCCGTCCTGGTTGTCTGTCGAAGAGTATCGTCATATGCGACGACGGGAAGAACTGGCAAGATGGCAGCGGGAATCAACGGAGGCCGATGTCGGGACTAAGAGACAGAAAGAATCGGGAGCACAGACGCAGTATGTGTAGTGAAGACGTCAGCAAGAAACCGATGAAGAACGGCAGTTGCGATTGGACGCGATGGCGGCTTACCGAAAGCGAAAATCGGGAGAACATCTGGCTAACACAGCTGATGTGAGGAAAATCTTCTCGCTAGAGTTTGTGGACAACCGATTTGGGTTTTCTTGCTCTGTGTGTGACACTTTGGCGTCAACGTGACTTGGAAACTGAGACGCCAATGTTTAATCATTGAGACACTTACACCAAGCATACCCAAGTAAAAACGAAATGCTGCTTCACGACATTCCGTGATTAACCGAGTTACACTGTCCTTAATTTTTACCTCTCGTGAAGACAGTGTAAAGTTACAGCGCGAAATCGATCCCTTCCCGACATACCGTTTCCACGCAACATACTTATCACTTAATGAAGCTTGCATACAATGTTTGATATAAACATGGTCCCAGCAGCGAGCGTTTTGCATCAAATCATTTAGCGTCACTGTGAGCAAGCTGTGGGAAGAAAAAGAGGGCGAGAATGTGTGACTTCACAGCCAACGTTCACGAATTCCAAGTTTATTATTCCGCAATGAGACGAACCACGTGAAGGCTGTCTTCTTTCGCCCGCCACTGCGGAGTGCTAAGTCGTGGGATCGAATCCTGCAGCTGGCTATGGCGGCTGCGTTTAGATGGAGGCGAAATGCAAAAACACCCACGTTCTGTGTGGTATTAGTGAACGTTAAATGACCCCAGATGGTCAAAAATAATATGGACCCCCAATTCTATTGACCCGCCCCTTATATATATATATATATATATATATATATATATATATATATATATATATATATATATATATATATATATATATATATATATATATATATATATATATATATATATATATATATATATATATATATATATATGTTACGAACGTAGGTTGCGTTGGCTCCGCAGAATAAAGATTTAAGAGAAGTGGGCACTTCTACAAAGACACTTTTATTTATCAACGTTTCGACCGCGGTGCGGCCGCACCGCGGTCGAAACGTTGATAAATAAAAGTGTCTTTGTAGAAGTGCCCACTTCTCTTAAATCTATATATATATATATATATATATATATATATATATATATATATATATATATATATATATATATATATATATATATGGACCCGCCCCTTATTAGTGCCCCCCACGGGGGAACTTCAAGGTAATAAACCGAATTGAACTGCACCGCGTTGTTGAAGATGGCGTAACACGCGTTTCTTGATGCCAAATGCTACCCCTAGGGACCCTTCAGCATGCCATGTCCTCCTGGGCGGTGCACTGAGCCGAAAGTGCAGTGACGATCGACCGCGCGTTTTGGTGAGGAGAACACACTAGTGGGAGCCATTTAAGCCAAGCAGTGCGACAGACGATGTATAGCTTGCGGGTTTGTCAAGTCTGCGCAAATCACGGCACCTTCGGGAGCGTCGCTGTAGAGCGCCGTAGACCGCAAAATCCTGCTGGGGGTCCAGGTTACATTCCACACGAGAGGCAGGACCGTAGCGATTGTCAAGAGCGTGAACGCCGCGCCGGCGAAGAATGCCTGCAAACAAAAAATGCACAGCGCAGCCGTGCAGAGTGCGGTGCTTCAGAGATCGATGTTTTGCGGTCTGCTTGTTTCAGGCTTTTTTTAAAATAGTAATACTATCAATTAAAATTTATTGAAGTGCCCAAGAACATCCTGTTGGTCTCGGTTATCGCTCCCTTGTAAGAATGACATCCTGATAGAAAGAACGAAATGTACCGTCTCTTACAGAAGTTGACAGGCCACTGTGTCGCTTATCCGAACGGTGCGTTGGACTGTAAGCTGTTTCTACACACAGTACATTTAAATAATTTTTCATTGGTTACGTTGACAGTGAGGGGTCATCAAAACGGGAGAATGAATAAAATTTTACACTGCAGTGACGTCAAAGACAAAGCAGACCAACGCAGGAGCATGCAGGCAGAAATGCAAATGATTTTCAAAGAGCAAAACAACTTGGCTCCAAATCGGCAGAAAAAAACGGCGAAAAAAAGAACTGTGCACCTTTAAAGATCAGCTGTTTCGAAGCAAATTACACTAAGACGAACCGATCTCAAGCATACAGTTCACATGACCCTTAATACAACGCCCTCAACGAAGATGGTATGGAATCTCACTTACCGAAGTTGCATACAAATAGCTCAGAGCGGATTGTGAAATATACTAAGGAGTTCGTTATTTTTACTACAGGATTTCTGAATACAAGAAGCTGGAGTTTTGGTAACGCCTCCAAGTGACGAATATAAAGACTTCGATGCTTTCAAGAAGTTTTGTTGGATTCGCAGTGCAATGGAGCGGGGAAGCTCTGGGCGGTCAACGATACCATTCATAATTTTGAATTTCGTGCGTCTAGAATCCAGGGAATAATCTACAAATAGGCTGGAAAACCTGTAAGCATATGATTTGATGTTTTTGTTCACGTAAAGAGATGTTTAATAATGGCGAAAAATTTGGACTGAATACGTTTTGTGCAAAAGTGAGGGAGCGTGCCGTCTTAGGTAAATAAGACATATTCTAACAGCGGGCGCAATTCGAAGATGTAAACATTAATAAATGCCTTTGAACTTTTGATTTCCTTTCAAACGCGGGTCGCTGTGCCGGGGATACGCAGAGCACAACACGTGTGCGCCCGAAAGCTTAGCTTACAGTCACAGACAGTACACAGGAGCCAAGTTACAAGCTCGCGTGATGGCAGGTCACCAAAGATAAATATGCGGGAAACATAAGTCGACAGTTTTTTTTTTCGTTTAATACGCAGCTTTATTATTTGTGCTATTCAGTACTTAACTGTTGGCTGCGCACAAGTGAGCGAGGTCAGATTTACACAGTTGTATTAGCATCTACCGCAAATTTAAATTCATATCTGCGTTAACTTGATATATGCCGCAAATTTAACTTGATATCTGAAGGCCGACAGCATATAGCAGAAACGAAGGGCTGGAAGGATGCCTCATTACAACGAGTGACGTTTCGACAAGACTTGCATCTGATCGGAGCTAAAAGAAGACAAGTCCTCTATTGAACACGTTCACTGGCAGACTGAGTCTTCGCTTCTTCCCTTAGTGGATTTTGTGCTATCCAGAACTCCGGCTTGCCTGCCCTCTACCTACATGTAATCGGAGAAATGTATGCGTGGAAAAATTAATTGCCCTTTTAACGCGGCCACGCCAATCGCAGATGTAACAAGGTATGTCATGAAATCTGAAACAAAAAACTAGCCTTTAAGGCAACCTAATCTCCATGCGGAATAACTCGGAATTGCAGAGACTGAAGTTCTGAAGAAAAGATCTTATGGGAAATCTGTACAGATGTGGCTTTAACGGCGTGATGCGTGCGACTAATTCGATGTACCCACCCTCGCCCCCTGAGTGCTCCGACCCCAAGGGGCGACATGACCCTTTATTATGAAAACCACTTAAGGCGCACTTTGTGAAACCTCTCCACTGCGTATTATCTTTTCCCAGCCCGTTGAATGCATGCGTTCTACGAACAAAACTCAGTGCAGATAAATTTGTGGACAAATTTGGCGCACAAAATTTGGGGATGAAAATCAGCGCCGAAGATTTTACGGATGACATTTCATAGATTTCATAAAATATTGCAGACAAATTTCATGACCAAAATTTTGTGGAAAGCATGCGTGACAATAGAGCCGTTAAAAAGGCAGATACATTGAAATTTTGTTGCGTGTTTTTACTTTGTAATGATCCGGACGACATTAATGGCAATTGGTCGCCGCGTTGACTTCGCCTGCTAGTGCGAAAAAATTTGTAACCAAATTTCTTTCTTAGTGTAGGTTTCTGCAGACTTACGTAGGTATGACGTGGAAAGCAGGGTTGAAATCGCGTGAGTCATATATAAACATTCATGTCATCTCTGCTTTGTGCTTTTAATTCGCCCCAGTTCTTGCGCTCGATTGCTGCAGGAACCAGAATGGCAAACCATTAAATTTTCTGTCTCACGTGACGTCAAACTTATTTGTGAAGTCATAGCGTCGGTTCGGCCTCTGAAATTGGCACTACATTTTAATTAATACATTTGTTTGGGCGAGTTGGTTCATTTCTAATAAGGTACTCTACATACTTGCGCGAAGAGGACAGGACACAACGAAGAAGCACATACCTATGTCGTATGTATGTACATGTTGTACCTGTTTCTTGGTTGTAGCCTGTCATCTTCGTGCAATACGTTCCTTACTACATTTTAGAAGGATTTTATTTATAAGGTATTTACCGGTCGCATCATCGCATGCGATTTCTACATGGCGATTATTGTTTACCGACACCTCGCGTACCACTGAAAAAAAAAATGCTTCCCAATACGTTTGGTATCGCCACCTCTTTGAGGCGCCTTAAAACTCTTTCTTCTTCACGGTTCATTTTACCCTTAAGGGCACGTACTGGAACACAACATAATGGGGAGGACAAGATAGTTGATCAAATGACCAAATGAAATACTGCCAATACTACGCAACGAAAGTGGCACAATCGAAATACAGAACAATAGAATCGCACACAGTTAAATGCAACTCGATCTAGTGCAGCGCAAGAAATACGGAGTAATGCTCACGAACGAAAATTAATCCACCAATTCAAGTTGACGCGAAAAGATTACGGAAGGGTAGGATGAAATGAAAAATTTGGTACAGGTAAAACGAATAAGGAGAAGTGGTACTCTTGTACTGATCATTTACCGATAAGATCAATTTGCGGCTGTCTGAGTTAAGTAGCGTCGCGCTTATTTGGTAATTCATTCCAATGTCCTATTGCAGTTGGCATAAAAGATTCGTTGAAGTCTGTAGTTTTTTTTTATTTCGCACACTTGCCCTAAAGGTATGATTTGGGTTCGCTGCATGCTAATTAAAGGAAATCAAGTAAGCTGTTTTCATGCAGGAAACAGCATGCAGGAACCGAAGAAGGCTCCTGCTCTTATTGTTGTTGGTCAGCCACCTGGGGAAATCCTCCTCTTTTGTTGCCGTTAGTCCCACTTCCTGTAAAATATGTGTGCTTGAAGCCCTTGACCTGGCGCAAGTCCGCAGCAAGTGGCGAACATGCATCCACCTCTGCAGCCGGTGTGGAACACCTCAGGTAGGTGGTGAGTCCTGCGCCTTCTTGAGAGCCCCATAGGCACGTGACCGACGGGGTAAGGGCCGCCCCAGCCCTTATCCTTCTAAGAGATACCTCCTCCAATCTGATTAAATTATGAGGGAGGGGGCAAGTGCACGGTGGAACGAAGGCACGTGTACTTTTCCTTAAAGAGATGCTAAGATGGGGAGAGCGGAACGGGCGTCAAAAAGGAGCCTGGTGGGGGATGCATTAGTGCTTGGAACTCGGTGTTTTAAGATTGTCTACTTTTCTCTGCTCAGAGCTATCGCCTTGTGTCCAGTGTATCTGGATGTGTCTTTGTTTTCTTATTGAGTCGTTGGAACTGGGTCTGGTAGAGTATCTTAGGCTGAAGCACCGATTGGACAAGACTTCCTGCCATCTCCTTTCAGGCTCCTCCTCCCCTTGACGAAATGCGTTTGATCAAGTTCAAGGAAGTTGCTGCTGTTTTTTTTTTCTTCCTATGGATCCATTGTGTTCCTTTGCCAGATTTATGTATGTCTAGGCCATGGACTCTCAGCTCTTCTTCTTGTAATGACTGATTTCGAATATTTAGCGTAACTCTTATTAGTTGCCAATTGCTTTCTTACATTATTGGTTGCAACATTAGTGTAGCTGTACTTTTGCGGTGACAGTTCCAGGCCTGCATCATGGACATACTCATCCAGTGTATTTAAAGCCTCTTGCCGATAAAAATTCTTTGTCTCAAGCTGTTTATGAGTGGACAAATCCTGACATCGTCTGCGTAAATAATGAACTGAACCTCTGGTATTTCAGCTAATTTCTACGCGAGTGGTACGAATGCGATATTAAATAGTAAAGGTGATAAAAATGCACCTTGTGGCATGCCTCTATTCGAGGTGTAATTACCGATTTGTTGACCGTTTACCCGTACAGAAAACGTCCTGTCCGTAAGCAGAATATACACTGATTTTATGACCTGTAGGGGAATTCCCATACTTTCCATGTTTTCAAGGATCTTGGCATGTAATACGTTGTGGTATGCTTTCGCCGCGTCGGTGGCCGCCACAATGCGTACAAGGGTGGCTGTAAGGCGACACATGTATGACCTCTTGAGCCAGTATAGCCAAACCAGTTTCTGTGCCAAGGCTTTAACGGAAGCCATTTTGTCGAGCATGGTATTTTCGTTCATTTTTTAACCACCATGATAGGCGCATGGCAACCGTCCTTTCATAGACCTTGTAAATTGTAGGCGTTAGCGAGACAGGCCGCAATGTATGTAGGCTTGTGGGAGGTTTCCCAGCATTTGGTATCGGGACCATCACCGAGTGTTTCTAGCCGGGTGGAATTTCTCCTCCTCGCCATACCTCGTTTATTACGTCCAACAGACTGTCAATTGCGTCTCCTTCTAAGTTCTTGAAGACCTCATAAGAAACATCGTCATGACCAGGCGCAGTTTTGCCACTCGCTGCTTCGATAGTAGCCAACAACTCTAATTTGGTAAATGGTGATGTTATCCCCGTTTTATCAAACGCGTCTTTTGTCGGTGGACGAGGTGGATACTGTGCATGATTTGGGAAGAAAAGGACCGAAGATTGATCTGAAAACTCATCTGGCGTTGGCTGTCAGGCGAGCCTAATACTTTTTGCATCATCTTTGATCTGCCGCCCCCTTTTCATGCCACGGAGAGCCCTCCAGAGGGTCCTGTTGGTCGTTCCTGAGCCAAAACGACTGCACCAGTCGTTCCACCTCTTATGAGCCAGCTGCTTTTGATAACGGCGTGCCTGCGCCGTCACTCGTTTCACCTGATTTTTTTTTTTTGCAAGTCGTCAGGATGCCGAGCAGCCTGTATCTCCGCCTGTTTTCGTCATGCCTTAAGTTGTAGAAGGGGAAGGTCAGGAGTTGGCTGATCTTAGTTTACTGTCGTTGTAAGGGGGTGGTCCTTGAGAACAGCTTGAAGGGTGGGTACAGAGTGTTCAGGTTAACTGCATGAGTTCTTGCATCCTGCCGTACGCCATTAAATGTATTACAGAAGCTTTTCTTCGAATTTTCTTCACCGGGGCCTTTCCACCACGTCAGATCTGGGGAATCTGTTTGTGTAGCAGGCAGCGTTGCGACCCCTGGGTTATTTAGCAGTGTAAGCTCCATTTTTGTGAAGACAGTGGGAACTTGCTCACCCCTTTTAGAATCATTATCATATCCCCAAGCAGTGTGCAGAGCGTTAAAATTTCCACCTTTATGTATGGGGTTCTAGGGTATGAGTGACGGTTATGGTTAACCCATCCAAGATTAATTGCTGTGTTTTCGGGACGAGCGTACACGAACACTAGTATCAGGGGCATTTTGTTTGGGCGCGCGAGTACCGCAACTACTTCCTGCTGAGCGTTGCACCACTTGCTCAGATCATGTGGCGCTTGGGGAACGTTAGCACTGATATAGGCGGCAGCTTTTCCTTGCGTTTTCCTCTCTGGTCTTGCTCTTTTATCAGGGATATAAGGGCCCTGGTATCCTGTATATACTGCGATGGGACACAGCTGATTATATCACTGCAACAAGAATGCTATTGAATGCAGCTTGCTTATAATAATCTTGTCTTAATTTCTCCTATCTTATTAGCCCTCTGCCGTTCCCCTGTGTAATCTCTTACCGATTTTTCTGGCTGTTTTCGTCCATGATGTATACTGCGCTGAATGAGTTGTGTCAGTTGCGTAATGGTGTCGAGTACCGGCTTCCATATTGGTGTGCTATATTATAATTATAATTGCTTTTTGGGGAAAGGAAATGGCGCAGTATCTGTCTCATATATCGTTGGACACCTGAAACGCGCCGTATGGGAATGGATAAGGGAGGAAGTGGGGATCTTTAGCGTGCAATCACATCGCACAGCACACGGGCGCCTTAGCGTTTTTCCTCCATAAAAACGCAGCCGCCGCGGTCGGGTTCGAACCCGGTGTGCTAGTGGCAGGTTTAAGTTTCGGAACATCTACTGACCTTGCTGCCTTACTGCCTGCAGGCGTCTCTTTCTGTTTTCTGAACTTACACCGTTCGGCTATACGCGCTTCCTTCGGGCGAAGCTGTGCAATCCGTGCTGCCACATTACAATTTCGTTGTCTGCGGCATCCAGCTGGCGAGTACAAACCTCATGTTCCGGAAAATAATCGGCAGGAAATGCCGCCATCTTGCGTTTTGCTCGTCGCCCGGTCTTCAGCGCTGAAGCCAAGGATGTCCTGTTCTGCGAATCCTCCGTGATAGGCTCTTCTTCATCATTCGCATCATCAAAGAGCTCTTGCGAAAGAGCAGCAAATCTGTTACTAACCACTAACGGTGCACATTGTTTCCGTCGCTCTGCCCTTGCTAACTCAAGCTTTCACTTTTTAGCCGGACACTGCGAAAAAGTGATGTCATGATCATTAGATTTGCATAGGCCGCATTTAAATTTCGCCTCGCCCGATTCTATCACGCAGTCTGGATTAACCCCATATAAAAAAAATATTTACAAATGGTCTTCTGTGTAGCACTTGCAGCAGTGAATCAGTCTAGGTTTGTACGTTTTGGGACGCACTATGCAGCCCTCGCAGTAGAATTTATCTGGGAGAGTCTCTGGTCCCTGTAATGTGACCAGGAAAGTGCCCTTCTTCCCCACACGACGCGCGGCCAACAGAGTATCTGCTCCCGATATGAGGTTCCGTGCCACCGTCTCCACGGAATCATGGAGGTCTAGGTCATAGATGACACATCGCTGAGTGTTTGGACCTGACGCAAAGTTAGTCTGTACTGGAAGATATTCCTAAGAAGTGACTGAAATCTGTGTTATCGTGCACATTTTGCGTGCATCCTCAAGTGTGGGTGAATATTCTGTGTCACTGTTAGACTTCCTGTGGCTTACAAATCCCTGGCAACCTAGCTGTGGTACCAAGTGCTGCGTCTATCACACTCTGTACAGTTTTGGTGGGTATCTTTGTAATGTCAAACTTTACTGTTGGTCTGATGTGCACTCCGAAGGAATGCTGCAAGGCTGGTTTTGGATAAGCAGTGACTGATTTATCAGGGGCGGTCCTTACCTTGTTTGCCGGTGGTGCATTGTCTTGCAGCCCTGGTAGTTTGACCGGCCGAAGTGTCCGTTGCGGGTGTCAGGGGTGATTTCTTGTCGCACCTCCACAGCCTGCAGTGATCTCTGGGCTCAGGTAGCTGTCCAAGCGCCGTCCTCGTATTTGAAATGACGTCCGCGTTGCTCTCCGGCCAGGTGCTCGCTCCAGGTGTTGGCTCGTTACCGCAACCAGCGACGGTCATGTAAACGCCCAGCCTGGTACTTGCCGTTGTACTTGCAAATGTCGCAGTGACTGCCCGAGGGTTCAGTGGCGTCACCATGCTTGGCACCTCATCTTCGGTGAGGCTCAGCGTAGCCCCAGTAGGCCTAGCAGCCAAGCCGCGACGGCATTTGCCAACCCCTACCCGGAGTGTTGCGTCCTTGGCTGTCTTCTTGCCACGCATGGGTTGCTTGGTCTTTATAGTCTTCTTCAGGAGTTTGATGGCCGCTGTGTGGGCGCGGACTGCAGGAGAAACTCAAAATCTTGCTGTTGTTGCTGTTATCCTCATACAACGGCACATGCCCGCAAAGGGGGATCGGCCAAAAACTGGAGTGCACATAGAGTTTTTCAGCTGAATTTTTTGTCATGGACGAAAATAAAATAAATGCTAGGGAAGAGAGAAGTAAACAAAAAAAAAACACCGCTGTAGCCATGGAAGTAAGGAAGGAAGGAAGGCCTCAGACGTTGCTGGCACATACCCACTACGGGGGAGTGCCCAAGACACATGCGGTTAATTGCTGGATACACGAAAGTTTTGACGGGAAAAGGAGTGGTAATAGTATGTAATCTGATAGATTGGAAGACGGAAGGACAGGGGTCCTGTTAACTTGGAGATCGAAGAGAGGACAATGGCTTAATGTGCGTTATAGTATACAGTTCCTGCAATGTTTCAAAGTCGTACAGACTGAGAGCGGGAAAAAGAAATTAGAATGGGAGTCGCTGCGTTTCTTGAAGGAAATTTTGCACAGCAGAGCGCACACTCCTGTCGCTTCTTCCAAGCAAAGAAGCGCCAATCGAAAGAACAGCTGCGGAGGACACAGGCAAGCCTAGTTGATGAAATGGAATTTGCAAAAGACGCTTCCTCAAATGAGAGAAGTGGCGGAAAAACAGCAGGAAGTGATCTATTGTCTCATGTTCGGCACACAAAGGGCACAGTGGGGAAGTCGCCAAGCCAGATCTGTGAGGGTACAAATTTTGAAGGGGAACCCGGCAACTCAAACGCGTGAAGGAGACCTCTAGTCTGCGCGAGCGCCAGTCTTAGCTACTCCAAGGATGCAGAAGATTCTGATATTCGGGAGATGATGTAAGAGCCGAGGCAGCAAATTCCTGAAATATTGTGTAGCTGCGAAACCTCACCGCAGCTGTATATGCAAGGTTGGCAGGACAGCACAGGCCGCAGAGAGAGGCCCTTGCTAAGGAATCTGCAACCTCATTTAAGTGAAAGCCCATGCTACCGCTACCCAAAGCAACCTTCCCAAAATTATATGGAGCAGAATCAGGAACTTAAACAGGCGTAATGCCCGAGACTCTGTAGGTGAGGATAATGAGCAAATGGACAGAGAGTCCGTCATAACAACGACCTGGCAAACGGTAGTTTCTAATTTTAGCAAGGCTAGGATTACTGCTAATAATTCAGCCAGATAAATTGGAGTGAAGTCAGGAAGACGGAGAGAAAAACACCAACCCAGTGAAGGCGGAAAAATTCCCACACCTGCCTTTTCGAGATCCTGCCAGGCATCGGTAGCAATAAGAACATGAGATGGAAAATGACCTTGCTTTTTAAGCAATGGAACTATTTCCGCAAGACGCCACTCATGAGGCATCCCTGGACCTTTAATAGAATGGTTAACTAGAGCGAACAAGTCTGCAGGAGATTCATTGAACAAAATTTTGATCATAGATGAAGTGACCTTATCGGGGCCAGGAGCCGCTGGGGATAAGCGCAGAACAATTTGTGACAGCTCAGGCATAGAGACCTCAGTGAAATCAATTGAGGTGCATGTGAATATAGCAGGACTAGGTAGAGCAGATGTAAAGCGAAGCTCTAGGACACACGCAATATCCTCTAAGGCCTTTGCGATGTCAGCAGGGGACTGAACGAGGGATTGAATGTTGACAGCCGGTGGAATCACCTTGTTGCGCCTCATGAAATTAAACAAAGTTCCTTTATTTCCTTATTGTGAAAGGAAATCATAATGATTTGTATTATACTCCTACTTTGCACGGGCGACAATGCTCTTAAATGTTGCTCCAACATACTTATAATCCAACCAATTTTTTGGACATTGATTGATGAGGAGTTTCATCCAAGCTGGTTTCTGTCGTCTGTATGCACGCGTGCACTCAGCATTCCAACAATTGTTCGCCATTGCACCCTTGGTTTCCTTAACTAAAAATTCAGACTTTTGCCTTGCATGGTCCAGTACTGAACATAGATTTGCAGCTTTGCTATTGGCACTTGTGCTGACCGCAAGGGTCTGAAGTGATTTGGAGGGCTGATTTTGTGTGTCTTTAAAGCAACTGAAATTTATTACGTGCGCTGATGTCGCTCAGGAAGAGTTAATTTACACGCAAACTTGAAAGTAATCGGTAGATGATCACTGTTTGTTGCACAGTCAACAGGCGCCCAAGACATATTAGAGACTCCTGGGGAGGAAAAAGTTAAATCCAAGGCAGAGCGGCATTGACTCCGAACAAACGTAGGTAATCCAGAATTGTTGCAGATCAAGTTGTCGTCAGAAGCCCAATCAAATAGTCTAGAACCAAAGCTGTCTGTTTTAAACCCCCACGTCACATGGTGCGAATTGAAGTCTCCAAGTAATAAAACCTGAGATCAGCTATTAGATATGAGTGAGTCAAGGGGCTGAGTGTCATGTACACTAGGCGAGAAATATGCATCAGCTATTGTAAGGGCCTGTTGTCCTGGCAGACTAAGGTCAACCGCAAGGATTTCACATTCATTTTCCGCATATTGGAAAGAAATGCATGCCCTGTGGCAAAACGTTTTAGAGATGAGCACTAACAACCCTCCCCTCGTGATGACCGGTCAAGCCGGAACGGACGGTAATCCTTGAGATGATAACTGAAATTTGTAGTTAGCCATGTTTCCTGTAAAGCAACTAAATCTGGCAGAAGCTGATTGCATAGGCAGTTTAAATCTGTTGAAGCTGAGAATATAGATCGACAATTCCACTGGAGTACTCTTAAGAACCCTATCCTGGCGGGAGTGCCGCAGCCGCGACTGCCTTTTCTAGAATCCTGGTCTTAGCATTTTGACTTGCGTTACTTTTCTTTGTCTTTGACTGGGGGCAAGATGAACCTGCAATATTCAGAGGAAACCCACTTCGTTTGTGGGCGTGGAGATCAGACTCCATATCCATACAGTCCATGGAGGATGTGTCCATAACGCTTTTCGAAGGAGAGGCCTGAGAGGTCTTTTGTTGCTCACATTGTTCTTGGCCCTGTGGAGCTGAATCGATTACTACAGAAGGAGGAGCAGCTTCCGAAGCCAAAGAAGGCAAAGGTGGACACCTGCAGAAGATTGGACATCTGAGAAGCTATGACCATGCGATCCATTGCATTTGCCAAAGCTTTCTCAACTGCCGCTGTAATAGCCTGGGACCAACTAGAATACATTATGGGTGGGCATTTGGCGGCCACACTAGAGTAGCCTGAGGCTCTCTCCTTGATTGCGGCAAAAGCCTCTCTCCGCGTGCATCTGCGCTTGTCTATAAGCTCGAGCACCTGAACTTCTTGTGCTCGTGCAGGACAGTCAATCGAATCAGCAGGATGAGCGCCACTACACAAACAACATTTCTCTTGCTGTTCAGGACATTCCTGTCTGCAATGACGTTCCCCACAGGCACAGCAGCGTAAGGCCGATTTGCAGGCTTTGCCGCTGTGGCCAAATCGCCAGCAGTTTTGACACTGAAGGCGCCGAGAGTTAAAGGCATCTACTCGAAAAAGCAATGGCCACACCTTAATCTCTGACAGGCAAAATATTCTAGCAAATGTGGTAATGACGGACTCCGTAGGAATTTTTACTCCGTCAACCATCGTGCTGCATCGATGAACAGCAATCACTCCTGCAGGCGAGAGGTTCTCAAGCGTTTCCACAGGGCTCAATCGAGAGTCGACCCCTCGGACCAAGCCCTTGGAACATGCTAGATGAGGCGGAGTGAATGCGCTCACCGGGTGGTTGGCGAAGGTTGCACACTTTAGCAGGTCTTCAATACACTCTTTATCCGGCGACCTGCACAAAATACCACCCCTGCCGAACTGCCGGACTTCGGTAATGTGCATGAAGTGCTGCGATGTGGACTGAAGAGCCGCCAGCACTTCCGGGTTGTTCAGTCGGATAGCGCCTCCATCGGAAGGCACTAAAGCGACCGGAATGCTCGGAACTCCACTGCGGAAAAAGAGATCAATTGGGAGCTGGTCTTGAGGAAAAGATGCCGACCAAGGGGAAAACCCCTGGCCGGTAGAAGAAGTAGACATTAAGCTCTCGTCCCGCGCCGAATCACCCCAGAACAGGAGCAGGCAGGCGCAGACAAAAAGGAGGAGATATTAAGCAAGCTAGCGCAACACCGCCAGGCACTTAGCCGCTGCCCCGCAGCCTGGGTTGCTGGGCCACATCACCAAAGCAAAGCAGAGAGAGATAGCTGGGACGGTATTGTTGTTGTTGTTGACCTCACACAATGGCACGGTAAACTGCAACACGGCTTCTTCTTCTTCGAGTCTGTGGTTAAACAGCGAAAAACGCTGAATCATGATGGAGTTAGAAATAGGACGGTGTGTTCTGATAGGAGGTCGCAGCAACATCTTACGAATATGCGGGAAACTGCCATATGAGTGATAAGAGGAAGATTCCTGCTGTTTTCCGTCGGTGATGCAGTGGTGACAGCTGAAACTAAAATTTGTGAATGCTGACGGCTAATGTTTGGATCAGATTTTGAGGCGACAAAACGGGATGCGCACATGTGAACTTTTTTTCTAGTGTGTTAACAATTAAGTATGATAAGAATTTCGGAAAGCGGGTGCATACTGAAGTTTATTACTAGTGAATTTTTCATGTGCTTGTTTTCCGCCAGAGGAAGGGCTAGGCATCGCTTTTGTGAAAATGCCTTCATACCAGGCTAACTTCCTCGAGATAATGACGACGAAGAGACAGCAAGACTGAATTTTTCAGTTTTTGATTTCAGTGAATAAGCGTAACTGTGGTTAGGACGTTTTCGAGCCACAGCGGTGGCCTAACGGCTTGAGCATGCGCCTGGCATGCGGGAGGTGATGCGCTCTATCCCCAGTGCCGCTGCATGCTCACCGGTGATACAATGGGTACGAGTCTTCCTCTGGCCTGATGTTCGGCTGCTTCGGGATGAAATCATTGGAATACGAGACGTTGACCGCACCTCGAGTAGACGAAAAATGCATTTGGCCATAGCGCTCTTCCGGCAACGCTGGCGTTGCCTCAGTAAAATACATCATCATCATCATTATCACAGAATGTTTTCGAGACAGTTGCATACAGTTGGCTGCATAGCCATATCCGAGTTCAAGAGTTCTATTCCACTGCATTCAATCTAAAGAGATGACTGGTCACTATTAGTTAAGGCACCTGTGAAAATGGAATCATCTGCAAACACGAATAACTGATGGAATGCCAGAGGGTACACTGTTATTGACGATTCAGAAAACACGAGAACTGGGACATGGGGCACACCAAATGGTACATTAGTTGTCACAGAAGTACGAGTGTTCATAACCGTGCCCTGATAACGACCTGCTTGAAAGGAAGAAGTTTGTGATGAAAGGACTGGGACAGCCCCGTGAGTTTAGACATAGTCTTCGGATGATGAATGCGATCCGAAGCCTTAGAAAAGTGTAGCTGGATTAAAATAAAGGGTGGAGGTTCAGATGAAGAGTTCGCGGTAAATTCAAAACGCGAGTTTCACCTGAAGCACGGGAGCGAATAGCGTGCTTCTTGGTAAGAAAATAACTGTGATCGAGGAGCAGTGCGACTTGCGAGTATATTAGGCGTTCCGAAAGATGACAGGCGATAAATGCTAGATAAATGGGCTATAATTAGAAGGTTCTGGTCGATTACCTGGCTTGAACACAGGCGTAACTTTGCTTACTCTCTAGTCCTCTGTTTTCAGCGCACTGTAGTGACCTAGCCAATACAGGCTGTTTAAAAAAATGCGAAATCATAGAAGAAATGTCGTTGGTGCGATTTAGTACGGAAGTATGTACGTATTTCGTTTAGCCCAGCGGGCTCGACCTCTCATGATTAGCAATTGTTTTTATAATACCTTCACCTGCAATGCTAATGCTGGTATATAAGAAAAATTAGATTCAGGGGAGGAGGAAAGGTTTTGGAGAGGTTCATGGGTGACAACAGAAGAGTGCGGGTTTGTAACATTCGAACAGTGTTTAATGGGAACAGGTCAACGATGCTAGAGCAGGGCAGTGCTCGGCGAATGGTTGATGTTTTCAGTTATTAGGGTGCCAAATTTCTTGCCGTAAGTGTGAATTGCTTTCCGTAGGTGCTGGTGAAGGAGAGAGAGAGAGAGAGTTTATTGATAAGAAAGGCAGAGAGGTTGGCCTGAAAAATAAATATCTGGCCTGCTACTCTGCTCTGGGGGACGGGAAGAGGAGATAAAAGAAGGTCACGATGGGGGACGATGATGATGGGAGGAGGCAGATGAAAAACTACTTTAAAAAAAAACAAGGCACACTTTCTGACATCACAAACGCGAGACAAGGTCCGTGTCGCTCAAAAAGCGTGATAGCGCTCGCATTGCCTTTACAGTTCGAAAACTATCTGGCCAAGCGCCGAGGATCAAATCCTCAGAGAGGAGCGATGTGTCCATAGGCTTCAGAGCAGATGCGAGTATGAGTCTTTCACGTGCATACGCTGGACACGCCACTAAAACATGTTCTATAGTCTCTAGCACGCCACATGTGGTACATTCCTGGGAGTCCGCTTGTCCTATTAAGTGCAAGTATTTGCGCGTGAATGCCACATTTAAACGTAGTCTACGGATAACGCACGCAATAGGGCGAGGTATTCCGCGAGGAACTGAAAAGGTCATCGTCGGATCTAGCCGTTTAAGGCGGATGTGGCGGGTGTCTGGCAGGGCCCAGTACCTAGCCGTCGCCCTCCTCATCAATTCCGAAAGGAGACAAGTTGTGTCCACTATAGAGAACGGTACAGCTGTACGCAGGCCACTGCTGAAGGCGCTCCTTGCTTCAGCGTCGGCGGTCTCATTTCCATCGAGTCCGCAGTGTCCGGGGATCCACTGAAACACTATACGGTGGCCGTTTCCCTGAGCAAATGATACGAGACTAATGATATCAAGAGCCAGAGCTTGGTAGGCTGTGTGGCGTAGGAAGCATCCTAAAATGTGTAGCGCAGGTTTACAGTCGGCGAAAATGCACCACTCCTGAGGCGGTTCTCCGCAGATGTGGCGAATCGATTCCCGAAGGCCCACAAGCTCTGCAGCGGTTGAAGTAGACTTGTGTCCCAAAATGAATCTGTGGGTCGTCTGTTGTGCAGGGATTGCGAAAGCTTCTGTTGATGCATTTCGGACGCAGATCCATCCGTGTAGACGTGCACACATTTGTGGTATTCTGACCAGATGTAGGCAAGTGCGAGTTGCTTCAGCCCGCTAACCGGCATCGCAGACTTCTTGATTATGCCAGGGACATGCAGGCAGACTGCTGGTGAAGGAATTTTCGTTTAGTGTGCCGTAATTTAATCCGTATATTCGTGAAGCAGAGTGAAGTAGTATTTCATTCTGGAAAGAAAAGCTGAATGTCCAGCCGGACGATACAGGCGTTTGACATTTACCATTTGCCCTGAGCAGTGTGATGGTTGCGCCCCCTGTATTTTGCGCCGCGAAACGCTGTAGAGGCGTCTGACTCCCGCTGCCGTTTTGTTTATAAGTGGTGTTAGGTGCGTAGCGAATGAAAACCGTGATCAGTCGAGTTCTTGCCTTAGTTAAGGGCCGTTGTACGATCGTTTCGGAGCGCCTTCCGCCACGTCCGCTTAGCGAGCGGGCCTGGCGGATCCGCCTCGTTTGGCGAACGGATGGAAAGTTGGTCAACTTCAACTTTCTGGCGGACGAGCGCATCCGGCAGGCGACCGGATTGCAGCTATTGACTGCTTTTCCCGTGACGTCAGTGACGTCTCGAGCCCCTGCGCCCTCCGCCTCGGTTCTGCCCTGCCGGGGCAGGATGGCCATCCGTCGACTGAACTGGGGAGGGCGGCCTGGGCAGTGGCAGCGATGTCGCGAAGCGGATTATATTGGACACATCTTGATATTACCAGTGTTCAGAGCGACTGCAAACTTCGCCGCGTTCAGCAGTAATCATCTACGCTGACGGAGTTGACAGAGCGCCTCTTCAAACCGATGCGAGACCTGTGCAGTGGCGGTGTCACGAAGTGTTTATATGGAGCTGTTTGTGGTTGTTGCAAGCGTTTGTAATTCCTGCGAGTATCATCACGGACAACGGCGAGTAACAGCTGCTCACGGTCAATTTCTTGTGCGTGCATGAGCTGCATAGCACAGTGACAAGTGTCCGCGTAGTGAACGTGATTGCGATCGGAGCGAGTGCTTTTACGTCAAGGCAGCGAAATGTGTGCCTGCGAAAGCTCACGACGGACGCCGTGCTTTCCGAATGCTGAAATGATCGTGGCGCTACGCAGCTAGTCGCATTCGCTGCGATGGTTGCAGTGATCGCTACCACACGACGTTATTTCTGTTACGTATCCATTACCATTTTGACCGCGATTCGTGCGGGCACTGTGCTCGAGTACTGCCGTGTGTGCGACGTGGCACGATCTTGGCTGCACGGCCGTCGGACTGTTTTCTGCGGCGACAAAAGCAACGACGCCATCCTCTTGCGTCTTGGTGCTCCATTCAATACATTTTGTGATTATAGGTGCTCGGGTTACGAGTGGCCGGCCGACTCTGTAACTTTTGTGAAAACATGGGTGTGCAGTGCAGATGTATCTTCGAGGGCGTCATTTCTTTTTATTTCCTGCCCGCTGTGCAGACATTTGTCTGCAATAAATATTTTCGCGATGAATGGGTGACTGAACACTTCCTCTAGCCATTTCGGTTTAGGTTGTGACAACATGGTATTACGCGATTACAAACAAGAATCATTGCCGCATTTAAATCACGGCTAGTTCACAGTGTAGAATCTCTAATATGTGTTAACTCATGAGTCTACTTTTCAATGTGCATCCACTCTGTTGCGCAAAAAAATAATAACTGTGGCAGCAGCTTATGGGGTAGAAACTGTCCACAGAACAAGTTGGGCATAACGAGTCTTGATGAATATATATATATATATATATATATATATATATATATTCAAAGTTGAAAACGCTTCATTTAGCCATAGATTTATGCACCTTTGTTTCGGTGACTGTTGGCTCCCTTCATAAATTTGTCAAACGGGCCCCTCATTTCCTTTAACTTGACTGCTAATAGCTTAACGAGGGTCTCGGTTCTGGCAGTCTTGATGCCACAGGTAGCATAAGAGGGCTCTCGCACAGTTTCCGCCCTCACCGTTAGATGACGTTCTACGTCACGCTCGCGGTATTAGAGGACGTGCTACGTCCGCCGCTATGGTCGAGGGTGGCGCTGGTGAACACTCTCAAGGCTCGCTTACACCCAGTAAACATAATACCCACGAGAGCAGCAGGTTGGACAGCCGTCGCCGTAGCTCAGTTGGTAAGAGCACCGGACGCGATATTCGGAGGTCGTGGGTTCGGATCCCACCGGCGGTATGGTTGTTTTTTCTGCTGCTTTATAAGTAATTTTCTTTAAGCGGTTTATTAATCTTAGTATTATTATCCCACTGATAAGCGTAACGCATTAATAAAAAAAAATTAACGTTCCCCTATGCACCTTTGTTTCGGTGACTGTTGGCTCCCTTCATAAATTTGTCAAACGGGCCCCTCATTTCCTTTAACTTGTCTGCTAATATATATATATATATATATATATATATATATATATATATATATATATATATATATATATATATATTAAGAAAATCTTTCCCATGGCTTTTTTTCTCTTTTTGCTTTGTCAAATTCTTGGCAATGTGAAGTTGAAGTGGAATTTTGGTTTCCACTGCAATCAGAAAAATTCGGTGATCTTGAAGCGCCTCATGAACTGTGACACTGTTTGTTGCTGATTTTTCTCACGGTGCCTTTCGATCAGAAGATCAGCAGTACGAAAGTGGATGTGTGCACAATGCTATTGTTGCAGAGCAGCTCGTGAACTCTGCTTTGCTGGTGTTAAGTAGTTATTCAGCAGCACTCCCTGGGACAGCCGCACCAGTTTGTTTAACAACACAATTTCGAAGCCTTGAGAAGGAGATTTCAGAATGCACATGCACCCTGCTACCTTCATTTGCCTGTGACTGCTTGCTACGGACATGATTACTTGTGTGCTAAGTGACGGCGATGGCGAGCAAAATCAGCTGGTTATCGAGAGTGTAGAACGCTTCCCAGATTTCCTTAATCCTCCTTACATTTTACACTAACAAAAAATTATTTGCTGACATATAGACGCATATTTGCACCTTCCCCAGTGATCGGCTGGGTTTCCTGGCCCACTTATCCTTTCACATTTGTGTGGTCACGACAGTACCATTACTGCACAGATTCAAAGCTACAATAACAAGGCTTATTTCAGTTCTTTGAAATGTGCTAAGCATTGTTGCATGGTGGTTGGTTCTGCAATACCGACGTTGCCCTGTTTCTGAGAGTCCTTTAATATCAATGGAACCGTTGACCTGCCAAGGCAAAGACCACATTTAATTTGAACCCGTTCCTTTACTTGAATGAAATGGCTGTTACTGCTTGCATTAGCAGATTCCCCGCGTTGCATCGGCGCCTAGTTCTGTTCTTGCCCGCTGCGCATGCCTAAATCAGGAGTGTTGCATTTTTCTTTTCTTCTGCGGTGTACTCAGTATAAAAGGTGCTAACCTAGCATTGCGGGCTGCGGGGAGGCATATGTGAGGTTATAATATAAACAAGCGATTCTGTTGTTTTAATTTTAAGCAGGTTATTTAATTTTGTGCAATGAGCAATTCAAGCCAAGACGTGAGTCGCCGAGCCCTGACAGTGATTTTAACACTAGAAAGATATGCTCTTTGGTAACCAGAAAGTGTATGAGCTGGTTAGAAGTCAGTGTGCCTGGCAGTCCACGGGTTAGCATAACAGTCTGTGCAGACAGTGGGGCAAGCATTGTGATGGCAATTCCAGTGTGCAAGAAAGGTATATGATTCAGGCAGCGTTCGATTTATCTGCTCAAATCCAAAGTTTTAAGTCTTTCCCCTCTGCACATTAATGGGACAAGAACACATGCGACAATGGGCCGTACGCATTTTCACTCTGTCCACTATGATCAGCAAGTTTCTATGTTATCAAAGCGTAAGTAAATTGAAAAAAGTTTTTTTCCACAGAAATACTGCTAATAGTTAAAGTCCATATTAACGAGGACTGAACTAATGAGGAATGGCTGTATATGTGAAAGTATGGTTAATTTTTTTAGTTCTGATGATGATACAAGCAATTAATCTGTTATTTTGAATACGAGACTAAAGAAATACATTTATCTAGCAAATTATGAAGATGATTAGAAGGATGTGCTGTATGGCACAGCAGTTTGTTGGTTGAAGAATAGCAGTTGGCTTTACCTGACACCACTTAAAACAGTAAACTGCAAAATGAGCCCTGTAGAGCTGGTAAAGGTATGTTAGGAACAAAGTCGACGGAAAACAGCACCACTGCACATAGTAGCAGTTCTTTCTCTGCTGCCCTCGTCCCTTAACGCAGTTTCATCATGCAAACTTACCGCCGGCTCACCCGACAGTACACTCGTACCAAGTTTTGTGAAATTTGTAGCAAACATCAACAGGACAGGAAGCACGGGGTTCGCATATCTAGTGCACACTGTGGAGATAGCTTCCTGCCTCATCATAGTTCGGCGCCTCTATGTTTCTTACCCATCATTTCTCAGCACCTATGGCCCTATTTATGCCATTGCCATGTGCTGCAAATCACCAAACACATTTTGTACTCTTGCCCTGCTAGATTGTTTTGGCCCATTAAGTTGTTTCATCCAAATTGGCAAGCTTTTAGAAAACATTCCTGCAATAGCCAACTTGCTCTTGTTATTCACGACATGCACCTTGACTGCAATATCCCCCTCGATGCTTTTCTTCTTGGCTTTGAAAAAGCATGTGATTCGCTTATTTATGTATGGCTTTTTTTTGTCGTGCTTTAATTTGTATCCAATAGCTCTAAACTGGATCCAAGCCAGCCGTCGGCAGATTTCCCTTGCCAATTCGTAAGCATCCTGCCTTTTCCTGCAGTCTTGGATCTCCCCCAAGGCATTGCCCTTGAGCCTCAGCTTTTTACTACCTACATTATGGCTTTCCTTTCAGTGTTTGGTTACATGCCTTCACTGATGGCTATATTAAGGGGTCTGCCATCTTGCAGTCAATACCCATGTTTCAGTTCTCCAAAACAACAGTTTGCATGCTCTAAAATGGCTTGTTTGCTAATGTTACTAAGAATGCACTCATATTTTTTTTTCATTGTAAGCAAAACTACATTTGCCTACTTATAAGGCTTTACCGAGAAAGGTATACTCACTGGATACTGGTTGAAACACTCAGCCATTCACATGGCTCGCACGGTCTTACCTCATAATGCTTGTACGCCCTCCCACAGCCTAGGATATTTACACCATAACATGTACTTGGCATCGGCGTCTTCCAAGTTACTTGCTTCAAATCCTCTGTGTGGCATCACCTTGGGCGTTCTTACGTTGCATGGCACAAACCGAACTGAACTAAAATCCTTGACTGAGTTCAGACCTGAGCCCTTGTTTTATTTTCTCAGACTATTGTTGAAGCTCCAGTTTTACAGCACCAAAGGTGAATCTTCAAATTTCTTCATGTCGTGCAGAAACTGCAGGTTTTTTTTAACTATTTACAGTCACATAACCAACTAATCTGTTCTTACTCATGTTTCCTTCTGCACTAGCCGCACTAGTAATGTTGTGCCTAGTTAGCTCATGCCACTGCATTTCAATATTGATTTTTGTTTTTGCCACTAATGGCTGGAATGGCCTTCCACCTCACAAGGCTTACAAACCTCTTGTCCCTTGAGCTAGTCACTGCCGAAATGCACGCAATAAATGATGCTCGTCCACTAATTAAAGTAATTCCCTCAAGGCAGAGAATATTTGTAACAAGCAAGTAATCACTCACTGACATCCACCAAAGTTCAGCCATAAGGCCACAAAGAAGAGCTGCAAAGCTTTCTTTTGTAGCCGTATGGCTGTGCTTGGATGCTAATGGTTGATTACTTCTACACAAAGCTGACCACTCAAGTATTGTCATTTAGTACTATTTAGGTATAATAAATGTTAAAATAAATTGTTCTAATGAAGTGCTTAGTCACTTGCTCAGCTCGGCAAGCCAACGCAATGTTCTCTTACGAGTAAGAACTTTCCTCACAATCTATTTCAAGTAATATTGGGGCAGATTTACACAGTAGTTTTGTCGGACGGCATACAGTTGCATTTACGCTAACTTGCACACTGTGCACAAGCTAGGTCTAGCCAACTGAACCTGTGCACTCAAAATCTAAGCATGCATTATTGGGCCTATCTAGGTCAGATTTTTCTTGGTTTCTCTCTCTTATCATCTCTTCAGCTTAGCAACACACCGCCTTCATAACATGGCTCAGTGAGAATGCTACGAATGCATGTTTATGCATGTGATTTTTATATATTCAGGATAGTGTTAACAAGGCTGTTGGTTCATCTTGAACACAAAAGCCGTCAACTTCAATTTGCAGCAAAGAGACACCAGTAAAGACAAAAGTCATCACTGCTTTTCTGGATATTTTTTTTGCTTTCTTCGGCCTAACTTCAAATTGGTTTTTTCCAAGTTTCTGATGCCCATCCATGCCTCAATTAATTTCTTTCTTTGAACACCAGACTGGCAGTGAAATAAGTATATTTTTCTGAAAATGTTGATAGTCGCCAACCAATAGCACACTCTAAAATTCAACACATGTTGAGTGGTATAAACAGCAATTAACAGTAAGCAATGCTCACTTTTGCTAGCTAGATTGTGAACTGGTCACCTTTACATTCAATCAGTCTACATTTTACTAATGAGCGAAAATAATTCTTAAACATTGCTTTAAATTTGTATCAGAGAACATGCGCATATATGCCTGTCACATACTTAAATGACTCAATTTTTATTTCATTTTATTGTGCAACATCATAGTCCTCATACTGGAAATCCAAGTTTACAAATTCTCCTTGAGATGGTGTTTGCTCGAGATAACAAGATTATACGGTCATTATATCCTGTTTCCCTGACTGTACAAAGTATTCTTTCCCAGCCTAAGCCAGGAGCCATTGCAATGTAAACCCTCCAAATTGGGTCTTGCATTTCCTCTACCTGTAATCTACTTTACTGGCTCCCACATCTCATTATGTTTATAGTAATAGAAAGAAATGTGTAGACTCTTATGCAATAAAAAGGCACCCACTTTGTTCTCCACTCACTGCGACATTTGAGGATGCTTTGGAGTTGCACAGAGTATACGCCAGCTTATTTTGTACATGGCAGCAATGACATGGTCTTCAGTAGAACTTCCCATACTTGTTTTCAAAGCTGTAGTCTGACTTGTGCAACGGCAATATCCGCTCGTGAAGATATGCTAAAGGACTACCTGATGGCATGCTGTCTCTGTGGAGAACAAAGCGCTTTGCACAACAGCCAAGTGATGCATGTCTAAGCCTCTTTGCAGCCACACAGTGTTATTTCTATTTTGGCTTTAATAATGAACAAAACAACAACAAAAATAAGTCACTATTGTTACTGTGTCACTGTTCTGTAAAATGTAGAACAGCTTTAATTAGAACTGACTTTACCTGTTCGAAACAACTGGAAAAGTCATAATTTCTCATGTGCATTTGTGTTTGACAGCAGTGTGCTAAAATGTGAATTTTTAATGCATACACAATTCACACACACACACACACACACACACACACACACACACACACACACACACACACACACACACACACACACACACACACACACACACACACACACACACACACACACACACACACACACACACACACACACACACACACACACACACACACACACACACACACACACACACACACACACACACACACACACACACACACACACACACACACACACACACACACACACACACACACACACACACACACACACACACACACACACACACACACACACACACACACACACACACACACACACACACACACACACACACACACACACACACACACACACACACACACACACACACACACACACGCACACACGCACGCACGCACACACACACACACACACACACACACACACACACACACACACACACACACACACACACACACACACACACACACACACACACACACACACACACACACACACACACACACACACACACACACACACACACACACAACTTATATATTGAATAGATAAGCATGTCTTTTGCATTAGCAGTCAGCTGACTGTAGGTAGTTGGGGGCGGGAGGTTGTTTACGTATTAAAATGACAACAACTGTGCAAAAGACAGGCCAACAGTCGTCCAATTCGGTCTGCCAAACCATGTCGTGATGTCTGGCTCTATGACAGACTGCGCCGACGAAAACAGTCGGTCGACTGTCGGCGTCGGCGCCACGTCTCCCACAAGATGGCAGTTGGCCGATGGTTCGCCAACTACCATGTCATGCGAGACAACGTGCGAGACCTCCTGCCGACTTGGCCCTTTCTCGTTCTCACTCTTCTCTTGTCATTTCCTGCTATGCGAAATTCATTGGCCGGGACGCTTCATTTTTCACTCTTTTAAATAAATCCCACCATAGTAAAACAAACTCAACACTCCTGATTATGAACCTAGATTGAGTGCAGCCCATACTGAGCGGAACTTATTGCTGGGTCAGGAAGGCATGGCTCGAAAAACAAATCCAGTCGCTCGCGGGTAAACAGGACGGGAGAGAGTATTTAAGACTAAAATAATAAAAAGAAGAAATTCTCGACCACGCGGATTCGAACTACGAACCTTTGGAATGCGAAGCTAATGCTATACCCACGACGCCGTGAACAAAGCGTGTCATTGTTTTCTGAGGTGCTGATAAGGAGCACTCAGCAGTGTGACACTCGCGACAGAAGTAAAAAGCAGGCGACCCATGTGCGAAAACTCGGCCGGCGCGCTGCACCGGTCGCTGCTTGCGAATTGCAGCCCCATTGCAAGCAGGGACACAAAAAGCAGAAAGCATCGCTGCGCCGCTCGACTCATGCACTCGAGCTCAAAGCGTACGCTTTGCCACTCGCAGCGGTCTGAGTACTGCTTGGCTTGGTGTTGAAGTTCGCACCATAAAAGACAAAATAGCCGTATTATCAGAAAGACCGCCTGCTATACACGAGCAGCGACAAAGCATGCTTGCGCTAGTAGCCAGATTTCGGAAACGGCACCACCTGCGGTCGCGCCAGGCGACGAACTGCGCTGCTGCCTGCAGCGCAGCGGACGCCGCTTCGCGAGTAGCCTGCGCTATAATATCTCTTAATATCGCTTTGCGGAAGATCATCTTCATGTTCATTCAATGCACGATAATCTGACATCAATAATTACGGAGTGCGCAGTAGAAGTAGGCGGTAGGACAGTTCGAAAGGATACCGGGAAGCTATCACAGGTAACGAAAGATCTGATTAAGAAGCGCCAAAACATGAGGGCATCTAACCCTACCGATAGAATAGAACTAACGGAGCTATCAAAGTTAATAAATAAGCGCAAGATAGCCGACATAAGGAAGTTTAATATGGAGAGAATCGAGCATGCTATAAAGAATGGAGGTAGCCTAAAAACAGTGAAGAGGAAACTAGGCATAGGTAAAAACCAGATGTATGCAATAAGAGACAAGCAGGGCAATGTCATTAGCAATATGGATAAGATTGTTAACGTTGCCGAAGAGTTCTACACAGGCCTGTACAGTAGCCAATGTAATCAGAGCGTTAATGAGAAAGACAGCAGTGCACAGCAATGCGTCATCCCGCCAGTAACGAGAGATGAAATAAGGAAAGCCTTACAAGCAATGAAAAGGGGTAAAGCAGCTGGGGAGGATCAGGTAACAGCAGATCTGTTGAAGGATGGAGGGGACATCGTGCTAGAAAAACTAGAAAAACTAGCCACCCTGTATACGCAATGCCTTATGACCTCGAGTGTACCAGAAGCTTGGAAGAATGCAAATATTATCTTAATTCATAAGAAGGGAGACGTCAAGGACTTGAAAAATTACAGGCCGATCAGCTTACTATCCGTTGCCTACAAAGTATTTACTAAGGTAATCGCTAATAGAGTCAGGGCAACGTTAGACTTTAATCAACCAAATGATCAGGCAGGCTTTCGTAAAGGATATTCCACAATAGATCATATTCCCACTATCAATCAGGTGATAGAGAAATGCGCAGAATATAACCAACCTCTATATATAGCTTTCATTGATTACGAGAAAGCATTCGACTCAGTGGAAACCTCAGCAGTCATACAGGCATTGCGTAATCAGGGGGTAGAAGAGCCTTATGTCAAAATACTGGAAGATATATATAGCAACTGCACAGCTACTATAGTCCTCCATAAAGTCAGCAATAAAATTCCAATAAGGAAGGGCGTCAGGCAAGGAGACACGATCTCGCCAATGCTGTTCACCGCATGTTTGCAGGAGGTATTTCGAGGCCTGAATTGGGAACAGTTGGGAATAAGAATAAATGGAGAATACCTAAATAATCTGCAATTTGCTGATGACATTGCCTTGCTGAGTCACTCAGGAGGTGAACTGCAAATCATGATCAATAAGTTAGAAAGGCAGAGCAGATCGATGGGTCTAAAAATTAACATGCAGAAAACCAAGGTAATGTTCAATAGCCTAGCAAGGGAACAACAGTTCACAATTGGCAGCGATAGCCTAGAAATTTCTAGGCTATCGCTGCCAATTGTGACGGAATACGTCTACTTAGGGCAGGTAGTGACAGCTGATCCGGATCACCAGAGGGAGATAACTAGAAGGATAAGAATGGGGTGGAGCGCATACGGCAAACTCTCGCAGATCATGAGTGGCAGTTTACCAATTTCCCTCAAGAGGAAAGTGTACAACAGCTTAATCTTACCGTTACTCACCTACGGGGCAGAAACGTGGAGGCTAACGAAAAGAGTTCAGCTTAAGTTAAGGACAACGCAGCGAGCCATGGAAAGAAAAATGATAGGTGTAACGTTAAGAGATCGGAAGCGGGCAGAGTGGGTGAGGGAACAAACACGGGTTAATGACATCCTAGTCGAAATCAAGAGAAAGAAATGGGCTTGGGGAGAGCATGTAATGCGAAGGCAAGATAACCGCGGGTCCTTAAGGATAACGGAGTGGATTCCAAGAGAAAGTAAGTGGAGCAGGGGGCGGCAGAAGGTTAGGTGGGCGGATGAGATTAAGAAGTTTGCAGGCAAAGGGTGGATGCAGCTGGCAAAGGATAGGGTTAATTGGAGAGACATGGGGGAGGCCTTTGCCCTGCAGTGGGTGTAGTAAGGCTGATGATGATGATGATGATCGCTTTGCTGTTAACAGTATAATCTCACCATAAGCTAAAATTATGATCAATTTTCGCGACACCTTCGGCTGCGGAGCCAGCGGACGACAGGCGAGCCGGACCGCAACGGCGGGCCAGCGGCAGCTTGCGAGGCGATTCTGGCGAGAAATGTTGCTCATATCAGAGTTGTTGCTTTTACCAGCAACTCGGTGTTGATCAACGATCCTCAGGAATGATACATTTGGCACATTTCTCTCTCTCAGCGTTTATTGCTTACGTCAACAACAATCTTAAGCTGATTTTTATTACGGTGGCGGACGGGATCCAGGCTGGCCTGCCGGCGAGCAGGCTCGGTTTACTTCACGTTCGCACCAAAAAAGAAAAAAACAGCCATGCTATCAGAAACGTCGCCTGCTATATTCGAGCAACGACAGCATGCCTGCGCAACAGCCGCGCTTTCGGCAACGACGCCGCCTGCAGGAGCGCCAGTGCGAAGAAATGCGCTGCTTCCCGGCTGCCGTGCTCGTCGCTAAACCTAGCTGGTTTCGCATCGATGCCGCAGCTCAGGGCGCTTTGGAATTAGCCAGCGCCGTAATAAAGAAACTTCTCTAGTCACCCCTTTACTGCCAACCTGTCCCATAATAAAATAAAGTTATGCTCGATTTCCGCGACGCCTTCAGCAGCGGATCTAGCAGACGTCAGGCGAGCCGCACGAAGCAGCAGCAGCAGCAGCAGCAGCAGCAGGCGGCTGAAATTTGCTTGTATCGTAGTTATAACTTCAACCAGCACCTTGGCATTGGCCAACGATCCTCAGTAATGATACTTTTTTGGACATTCATCTATCCCAGAGCTTGTTATGAACTTAAACAAACCGCACTAGAGCGGAATCGTGTTCGTGTCTGGTGAATGTTTTAGCGCGGCGAGCGATCTCGCGTCGACACGGTCGGCAGACTGGGTTAGTCGGCGTCGCGGGCGTCAAAGCACGTCACACTACGAAGACATCTGGTCTTCGGACGCGTTGGTGTCGTTGTCGGCCTAGTGTGACAGCTTGGTCTGCCACAGACACGGTGTGCCGATCGACCCGGTCGGCCGATCATCAGTGTCGTTGCGTCTGCATCTGCGTCGGGCTAGTGTGACAGGCCTCTGCGGAAAGGCTGCAAATGCCATTATTTTTTTCCCTGTTAGCAGTAGCAGTGCAAAAACACTGCAGTGTGCAATTTTGAATAACTGACTAAAATGTTAAGTATGTAATCTTAACTATTTGAAAAATGTGATTATCCCGGTTATAATTACGGTCGGTTGATAGCAGCCTGTACTGTGGCCTGACCCCATCGAGAATTCGCAATAAGAATCTCGTCGTTGTTCTGAAATCCAGAGGGTAGCCTAACTTTCAGAGGGGGAAGCCTTCTGTTATTTTGGCAAATCGTCGACCGTTGTGAAAACATCGCGATCGAACGAGGAGGAGTTCGCGATCGCGATGTGACGCGTTTTTCGGTCCCTTGGATATAAATGGTCCACATGTCGTTTCCCACACATATCACAGCCGACCACGACTGTACCTTCGACGAAAATCATGCGGCAAAAAAAAAAGCGTTGACGGAACGGATGTCTCGAGTACGCCGCAATTAATACGGGCTACTCCTACTGCAAGATATCTGCGTGTTTTTCTACAAGCATGCATGCCTGTACCGCCGCACGCGATTCGACGACAGGCACTGCCGGGCGTGCCAGTCGGAATGCTGGGACCATCCGCCTCGCTCGCAAGCGCCAAAGTGATCGTACAACACCTTTCCGCCTCACGTCCGCCTGGCAGCCGAAAACTGGCAGACCGCTCGCGAAGCGGACCTGGCGGAAGGCGCTCCGAAACGATCGTACAACGGCCCTAAGGCAACCTCACTGCCATGTAGTGAGGTGTTCAAACAGCTCCGAAAGCCCTCCCCGGGAACGCACTTGTCCAAGTTTCGTGGACGCCAGTGCAGCGATGGTGATTGCATCGCTGCACTAACGTCATCACAACGCTATTCAAAAGGTATCAGCTTAATAATGAGGCTGCATACTTTTTCATGCGCTCGTTAAAAGTACACGCCAGTGGTTAATGAACGGGTGCCTTCATAGGTGCAACGTGAAACGGTAATATAATTTCGGAAGTTTCGTTTACGAGTCTATGGGCCGCACTTCCGCACTGTACCGCCACCCAGGCGTAAGTCCCGCACGTACATATTGTGCGGTATGAAAGATATAGTAGCTTTTGTAACATGCTTTCTATTTTGAAATTGTGTTCTAGGATGTACTCGGTATTGTTAAAGAGGAGTCAACCTCATAGGTTCTTTGTGAATACAGACAACTGCTTTGGAAGCTTTTTTTTACGTGGGCTGCACACAAGAGCTGTGATGAGTGAGGTATGAGGTGCGAGGTATGAGGTGTGCAGTAATGGCTCACTCGGCTGCTGACCCAAAAGACGCGGCTTCGATCCTGGCCGCGGCGGTCGAATTTCGATGGAGGAGAAATTCCAGAGGCCGGTGCACTGTGCGATGTCAGTGCACAGAAAAGAGCCCCAGGTGGTCGAAGTTTCCGGATCCATTCACTACGGCGTCCCTCATAGTCTGAGTCGCTTTGGGACGGTAAACCCCCCTAAACCATAAACCAAACCAGTAATAGAGGGCAGAGGACAAATTCAGAAAACCTGCGTGATCATTTGACATGCACCCTAATCTCAGTAGACGGGAATTTGTCATGTCTCAATTTAAATGCGGCCGCAGGGCCCAGGTTCAACCCACGAACAACCATGCCGCCGGTGGGATCCGAACCCACGACCTCCGAATATCGCGTCCGGTGCTCTTTCTTAATATGTTTGTCAAACGAGCCCCTCATTTCCATATATATATATATATTAGGAGCGCTGTTACGCTGATGTTTGCATGCTGATGACAAGGAAGAGGCGGTGTGTCTTTGCGCGAGTTTTCTGGTACCAGCAATAAAGACTTTAGAGTGGGCAGTAAAACGAATGGCGCCTTGCCAGCACCGTCTTGCAACACAACGGACTTACTAGCAATACAGAGGGAGCTCGTCAACTTGAAGTTTGCACGCTGTGCAGTTAAGCGCTTGCAGGACCATGACAGCTCAGTTGTTATCAGGAATTGTAATTGTAATTGGTTTTTGGGGAAAGGAAATGGCGCATAATCTGTCTCATATCGTTGGACACCTGAACAGCGCCGTAAGAGAAGGGATAAAGGAGGGAGTGAAATAAGAAACCCAGCCTCTATTTCTAAACAGTTGATTTGAGTAGACTTATCTAAATATGTAAACACCAGGCGCTATTTGTAAACAACCATCGCTGAGCCCCCCCCCCCACCCCCCCCCCCAACCAATGGAAGCGCGGGGAGTTCCGTGCATGAATGTCGATGTGATGGCAGGCTTCATTACGGTGTGTGTGATTTAATTGGAGTGGTTTGCTTGAACTCCATACCGTTATAATTCAGTTTGCATTTCGTTCTTGCTCGATGCCTTCACTGTGACGGGAAGCATGTGCTCATCCGACACGCGGATCGTAAGAACGAAATAGAATCGGACGAAAAGATTGTATCCTAGAGGGCCTTACATTCATTACGTGCCTTCAATCCACTGCTTAGGAACAAACAGAAAGCGCAAGGCGCGATTGCTCCAAAGTAAACAGTGCGCGGAGATTGCTATCTTATATTGTTCTCTCTTTCCTCATGTGCACATGATTAAAGATCCATATTCGTATCTAAAGTAGAGCGTGTCGATTAAAATATATGAGCACGAAAAAACGGCGGCAGCTTTAGCAGCCAAATTTCATGTGACAGTGACGTTTGTAGCATGTCTTCTGTGCAAGCTGCACATGGCAGTCGCGGACCTGTAGGGCTAAGTGCAAGCAATTGCGCTTCTATTTCCGTCCTTAACAGGTTGTAAAAGTCGCCAACGTCGATGTCATTGCTTTCAAATTCTCTCCAAAGTGCGCTTACACGGTCTACCGCTCCGCATTCCCGCCAGTCGTTTTCACACTCCAGACAGCGATTTCTTCCTTGTCCCTCGTTTAGGGCTTTTACACCGGCAAGCAACGGAAGACTGATTCACAACAGGTGGCTCCCACTGACAAACAACCGCGAGTTTATTGTCAAATTGTAAGACAGGCAGGATTCTACCTGGGCTGCGCCCAGAAGCAGTCTTCCGTAGTGCAGCCATATATATATCTGAGAAACTGAGGCGTCCCGTCAAGGTCGTGAAATTCGCCAATGGCTGTCAGAACTAGTCGGTGCGAGCGCAGGGAGCATTTTAAAAGTCAGATTATGCAGCGCATAGGAATAGTATCCGCATCTTCACGCACGATCTCACCGCATTCTTAAGTTTTATCTCAATTAGATACGAAAATGCAGTTCAAACTCAAGTTAACGAAGTGAAGAGCAACAACGAATTATTTCGTTAAATCAGAAAATTCGTAAAATCGAGGGCGGCATTTTCCCGCCCTTCGAAATATAAAATCGTAACGTAGCGGCACCTAAAAGCTACCGCGGCATCGTATTTGCTGATGATACCCGCGCCTGCACGTATGAAAGAGCCTCGAAAGCAGCCCGAATCGCTTGTGCATGAAGGCGCCATCTGGTAAAACGGATTGGATACCAACGATGAAAGCGCCGCCGATTGCCGAGCCTGTTGTTGCATGCAGCGGTGCAGCTTGCAGCCCCGTCTAAATGAAACCATGCAGGGCCTTGACATGGGCTCCCAGATGTTACTGCTGGCACGTTGCCAACAATCTGTGAGACCCTGTGGGCAAAAAGTGAGAGCTAACCTCCTTTATATTGATTTCTTTCCGAAAAAACTTCGTTAAACCGGGTTGAGCGGTAGTTTGTTTCGTTATTTAAGGTTATTGAGAACGCTGATTCCTATTGGCACTCGCGGAGAAATCAAAATTTGTTCATTTGATCGGGTCGAAAAATCGGGTTTTGTTATACAGAGTTTTACCTGTATTTCCATTCAGTTACGTAATGTTCGCTACTACCAGCCAAAAGCATAGCATGTTATTGAAGGCAGGTACAAATAATCTGCCAGGCTTATTTGAATACTAGTGGCAGCAGTACTAGAAATAGCAGCAAGAGGGATAGTTTGCCAAGTTCAGAGGTGTCGAGCCCTGCTAAGAAAGCTAAGATGTACAGCCTTTCTAAAAAAAAATGTAGTCCAAGGGGTTTGCTTCTGGGTCTTTGCAGTGTGGTCCCATAAGCATCGCCGGCTCTTTAAACCATATCGACGGCGAGAGGAACTCTCATCCTCATCTATCCAGAGCCTAGGAATTTCATGGGGTCGAGAAAGGCCCACTATATATGGCACAAACAGAAACCCTTTGGGTTGGATCTTTTTTGAAAAAAGGCTGACCTTTTCTTTATAGCGACAGTGTGCCTACCAGCATAGAGTAATTTACTTTGAAAGTGCTATGCTGTGTATTGAAGGATATCGTGCGTGGGTTGCTGGTTTTTGAAGCTAAGGTAGCATCATCTGTCCGTTGGATATTGTAAACAATAACATGAATACAGGAGAGGAAAGAGGTGCAGGAATATTTGATGTGGCCTTCCGACAAGCTCCAGCAGCCGTAGCGAGGGTAAACTGAACTCCTGTTAGGTGCCGCCAACAAACGTGACGGCGAAACTTGCCAGCTAGACCACTAATTGAGGCTGTATTGAATATCTCCTGCATTATGCCGGTGTTCGTAGTGACAGCACAGTTTAACGAGCTGCCGCGCTCACCTGAGCCATCCAATAGTGCGTGTGTATTGAAACTGAAAGGAGAAAATATAGGGCATTCGTGCACATCTAGCACCGCATCTGAAAACGGGTCAGATTTCTATGACGCCGAATGCACACGTGATTATAGATAATCTGCAACTGGGATAAATTTCTCCGGCAGACTTTCTGGCAAAGAATTTTCTGATTTTGTCCAGTTTCCTCTCCGAAATAAAGCCTCCAAGTGAAGAGGCAAGAATACTGCACATCTTTTACATAAATAAAGCAATAAATAAATGCGGGAATTTGGAAATTATTATGTCAAAAAAATTCAATCAGTCCTTGAATCCGCGGAGCCCCACCAATAAAATAAAAGCGCCACAACTTTTGTTAAAGGCCGCACGCGTGTATTCGTCGTCTTTTGTGTAGGGGATGCAAATGAAAATTGAAAAAACAAAACAAAAAGGGTTCTCGTAGCTTCGCACAAGCGCTGAAGAAAGAAAACGTTGAGAACGGCTAACCTTCGGATCAGTCAGATCAATCCGCGCGCTCTCTGCCCGTGCTCACGCTCAAGCCGCCACGTAGACGAGAGAAGCAGGCCGTTGGACGACATGGATGCGATGATCAGGGTGCCGTCTGGAACCTCCAAGCGGGTCTTCGTGGCCTTCCTCTGCTGCGGGATCCTCGTGGTACTCATGCTGTCTCTCTCGACGCTGGTGATGGTTCGGCCCGACGCCTTCCCCTGGAACCACGTCAACCGCAGCGCTCACGACTCCTGGCTTCTCAGGGAACACGAAGCGGATGTCTCGGTCCATGCGCAGGACATCACGGGTCCTGAGGACCGCTTCGCAACTACCGACACGCCACCCGTCCAGATTTCGATGCAGGCTCCCCCTCAGAGAACCAGGGATCGCGGATCGTTTAAACTGCTGCCGGCTGAGCTGTACAACAACTCCAGTCATCAGTACTTCTGTTTCTACCAGGTAACGCTGCGCGAAGCCTGGCCTGTAGACCAACGACGCGATGAGTGGCGAATGGCAAAGGGAGGAAAAATTCGCAGTTTCAGCATGGCTAAACGCGGAATGCCGTGCAGTAGCACTAGCTATGGTAAGAACTTAAGGTTCTTGCGTGCTGTGAATGCGAAAGCATCCTTTGACCTAAAGGCCGTCGCACTAAACTCCTTAACCATAAAGGCCTTTAGCCTAAAGGCCCTCCACCTAAGGTTCTTTACCGGAAAGGCATTTACCATGAAGGCCTTCACCCCAAAGGCCTTTACCCAAAAGGCGCTTACCTTGAACGCCTTCACCCAGGTGAAGGCCTGCCAGATGTACACGCCTGGCAGGTGGTCCACAGTTCTGTGGACTGTTGGGTCGCCTGCCACGAAAGCAGGCTTCAGGGAGGTGTATACGTATGGCCGAAATCCGCAAAGTGAGGTTAGTTGTGCTGTTGCACACACAAAAAAAGCGCAGCTCAGGACAGCGGTACGAACACTGCGCAGCCGCCAGTGTTATGCGGGGTTCAGCGTCTCAGAGCCGCACATGGGCTATGAGTGACGCCGTACTGCAGGCCACCGGATTTGATTAGACCACCTGGGGTTCTCTAACGGACCCTGACATGGCACAGCATAAGGGCGTTTTTGCATCCCTCCTCCATCGAAAGCGGTCGTCGCTGTCAGGATTCGGTGCCGCGACCTCAGGCTCAGGAACCGAAAACTATCCCATGCGGCAGATGTCGTGTCCTGTATGCGCAGCAAGCTGTTTTCATACCGCAGAAGTTGTGTGACCCTGATGTGTACTTCACATTCGTTTTCTTTCGCAGACATTAGACCGTACCTGTAGTTGCCACTGTCCTCCATTTTCCACCTCTGACCTCAGACGGAACTAAAACGTCGGTATCACAGTTCTAACTCGTCACAATGACTGCGTTACTGATAAAGCGGTTATTAATTTTGCGCACTCGCAATTTATTCTTTCCAAACGCCATTTTAAAGCGTCTAATTACACGCCGATGTTTTTGTAATGCGAGCACGTTGCCAGTTTCAGCTCCTCCTGGTCGTGGGGACAGCGTGCATTAGCCGAAATTGAGAATGGAATGTTGGCGCTGGCTACCGTAACTGCCTCGCTCGGGGCGTGCACATAATCAGCAGGCCGGTGGAACAGCGAATCTGCTTAATTAGTGCCCATCTTGGGGGAAAGAGGCTGTTATACCAGTTTTATTCTCGGGTGCTTTGAAATCAGCACATGCGCATGAGGCAACCTGTAGTTCCTGTGTTTAGTGCGCCATACCTTTGACTTAAATGCAACTAACCAGCCTCAGATATCCGCCCAAGAGAAGACCTTGCGGTTCACTTGATAGTTCGCAATTCAAGAATTCCGCGCCGCTTGATCGCTTTGTATACAAAATGGGGCCATTAGTATAGACATGCTGACAAATTACGCACTTGAAGAGCACGATAGCATTGTTTTATCTTTAAATTTCGTTTGCCCTATTAATGCGAAATGAGTTTTATGATGTTACAACGGTAATATGCTATACCAGATCTTATAGGGATGAATTCAAATCATCTTCAACAATGGCCTTTTTGGGTTATAAATATAGCCTTTTCAGCGCACTATTACAAGTGTTGGCGGACACCAGTAAACAGGTGAATCATTTTAAGTAGTTAGCTAGTTAACAAATTTTTAACAATTAACTGTTAAAGCACCTAGTTGTAACTATAGATTTGTAGCCGGTCGTTAGTAATAGCCATATCAGTTTTTAGAATTTAGAAAACGCGATTTCCCTTGGCGCTGTGGCTCGGCAAAATTTGGCTTTTTTTGTCTAGTTACGGGAACTGGAGGCGTTGCTTTGCCTGCATGCTTTCGATAGCGCATAAACGGTAAGTTCAAAATTAGATTTCACTGTTTTTTTTTTAAATGTTAAGCGCCGTACGCTAATGCCGCTTTCTCACATTGGTAATGCGGCCAGGCGGACAGAAATTGGGGTAATATTTGTCACCATAAATTCGGTAATTAACTAAAATTAGTTAACTTTTTATTGGCTGAAGTTAGCGTGCATATTTATAGTCAGAACTTGGAAGCAGTTGTTTCCAGGGCTATTCTATTTTGTACAATTTTAGTAACGCGCCTGAGTCCTGAGATGCGCACGTTTAAAATTTTGTCCCTGTTCGTCTAATTACGCATGTGAGACAGCGGCTATCAGCGTGAAGCACTTCCCTCGTGTGACGCAGCTGGTGCGTATGGCACCCCGTCTTGCAAGAGTGGGCAGCGAGCGGTATCGCGTCTTTCTACCGGCTCTAGAAGCGATCGCTTAAAGAAATAGCTTTCCCTTATCGCCGACACAACAGTTCATTCGTTTCGATCGCCGAGAAGGAAAAAGCTGGCCCAGAACGAAAAGTCATCCGCGTCGCCGCTCGCTGCACACTCTTGCAAGGCGGAGGGCCATACGCAACAGCTGCGTCACGCGAGGGAGGTGCTTCACGCCGAGAGCCGCTGTCTCGCATGCGTAATTAGACGAACTGGGGCGAAATTTTAGACGTGTGCACCTCAGGACACAGCCGCGCTACTAAAATTGTAGAAAATGGAATAGCCCTCGAAAGCAATTGCCTCCAAGTTCACAATATAAACATGCACGCTAGCTTCAGCCAATAAAAGGTTAACTAATGAATTTTAGTTTATTACTGAATTTACGGGGACTATTATTACCCCAATTTTGTGTCCGCCTGACCGCATTACCAATGTGAGAAAGCGGCATTAGCGTATGGTGTTTCAGATTTTAAAAAATATCAGTAAAGTCTAATTTTGAACACGATGTATTTTGGCACAATGTAGCCAAATTTTGTCGAGCCACAGCACCGAAGATAATCGCGTTTTCGAAATTATAAAAACCAACATGGCTATTACTAACGACCGGCTGCAAATCTCTAATTGCAACTAGGTGCCTAACTCAAATAGTTAAAAAGTTAATTATTGGAAATCGGTTAACCAGCTTACTCTTAAAGAAAACTCACTAACTTTCCGGTGCCCGCCAAAACTGGTAATACTATACCGCAAAAGACATATTTTTACCTCAAAAAGCCTATTTTTGAAAATTGCTTAGTAACACCTGGTATAGTGTCCAGTCCAAAGGCAAAAGTAAGAAAAGCGTATCTCGGCTGCTTGTGTGCTGACGCCGTGCGGCTGTGATACTGCGTTTAGGTGTCGTTCTGCTCAGGAGCGCCATCACGCGGCCTATCTTCGTTTCTCTGCTCCACTTATCGCTTACTGGAGTGAGAAACAACATTCGCCTCAGCTGCAGCGAGTGGCCACGTTGGGTGCCTGTGCAGGCGCGCGCCGAGCGGCCCGAGTCAGCCGGGGTGCTGTTTGGGTTGTCCGTCTTCCCCTACCACCTGTGCACCCATGCGGTGTTCTGCTGCTCGCACGTCAACGGCTCGTCCATGAACATCGAGGCGTCTCCAGAGGCGGACGGGTTCCCGCGCTACTTGCGCGGTTTGAACCCGCACATACGGCCGATGATGGGCTTCAACGGCAAAATGCCCGCCTCCATGTTGACCGGGTCCGACTGGATATTCCTCGAAAGTGCCCTGGTCTGGCTCACTGTAAGCCCTTGCCGCTCAACGCTTAACGGACGCCTCCCTCCTCTGTTTCAGTGCCATGCCACATCGCTTGATTCGCAGAGGGGTGGTCCCTTGAGACGCCTTTGTTAGCTTTACTAGTCGCGATGTTGCGCCACTAAAGAGCAGCGGTGATTCACACCAGAGTGCGAGCTGCTGGCAATGCCTGGCGAATGATCTCTTACAAACCACTGCATCGCGAAGAAAAAGAACTAAAGTACGTTCGCTCATTTCTCACGGCATGTTGCTAGTCTTGGATGTTCTCTCCTTCTCACTGGAAGCGCGGAGAAGGCGGGAAGGCAGAGTGAATGGGAGAGAGTAAGAAAGCGTAGTGGGATGCCGAAATGGCTGATCTTGACTAGCACTGAAATCGAGGAAGCGTGGCTGAACTACACCAGGTTGTCGATTTTCTAAGGTATACAGTCAGGTCGGAATGAGACGCGAACACGCATATACCATGCTTTTCTATTTTGCAGTGGGATATTTCTTGAATGCCAGTTTATATCTATGAACTTCTGTAGATCGTCTGTCCAGAAACATGATTCAGGTTAGTTGTACACTGCAAGTGAAAATGTACTAGTAAGATATTTTGTTTTTTGAATAGGCGGCGTTAGCGTTTCATTCCGGTCCGACTTTATTTCTAGCTGCTCTGACATTAGTTTACCTTAACGCATGCATTCCTGCCCTCAGCTTGGGTTTTATAAAGCAGCTAGCCCTTGAAGTGAATTATAAAGTTTCCTTCCTTTTCTCTATTTGCGTTAATGAGCGTCCATTTGGCCCAGCATTGGACTGATAATTACTCGAATGCCCCGTTATTCCGGCCAGTTTTGTATGTATTCTTTGGCGAGCAGCAAGGACTCTTAGGCGTCACTGCAAACCCTAAAAAACAAAGCTTGTGACCTAATGGGCTCAAAAACCTCTTGACATGCCAGGCACACACGAGTTTCTTGGACAGAACATACGAACGCGTCGCTGAGCGTCACAAAGCTATCAGACATTGCCCAGCAGCGTTTTGTGTCCACGTTTGTACAGCTGTGTTCCACTTTCGCGTCGGTAGGTGGCGTGGCTTTAAAATTGGAAAAAAAATGCGTGTTTCGAACAGTGTTTGATATATTTTTGTGGACAATAGCTATGCATCCAGAAGCATGCAAACGCACTGATATATCCGCTTCCGCGTTTCAAGTCACCACTCCTTCAAACAGGCCGTTGGTGAAAGGACCTAAGATGAAAAACCTAAAATCTCTAGAAAAAAACACGTCCGCCGACTTGTCATCTTTGTCCCCGTGTGGGCCATATTTAAGTCGCGCTGAAGAAACCGGAGCTCACGTCAGTTTGGAAGAGTTCTGCCTGTGATTACAGAGGAGGAGTACAGGTCCTGGACATCTGAGTTTGTGCAAAATAAGCTGGATGTTATAACGCTACAGCACGTAAACTTACTTACTCATCGTGTTATATGTGGGTAGGGTAACAACCCTGGTCCATAGAGTCTCGCATGTAACATGCTGCTGGGAATTAGAGAGCGGGGCAGAATACACGCGCTTATTAAGCTCTCCAGCTTTTAGTAGGGCGTGCCAGTGTGCGTCAAATCTAAACGCTGCCGTTCGTGTGCGCTGGCAGCCCCGGGGCTACGAGGGCGCCGTGCTCCTGTGGAGAGTGTCGCTGGAGACCTTGGCGGCGCGGCGCGGCTACACGGACCTCCTGGAGCGCATGACCCGCCGCTTCGAGAAGGAGCGCCTCATCCTGAGCGTTGTGGTGGACGCTGGGGACACACTCAAGCAGCGGCTCGACCTCGGCGAGCTGGCCGCGTCACTGCCAACCAGTGCCGAGGGACCCACCGCGGCGTCGATCCTCCTCCATCCGATCGTGGGCGAGCCCCCCCTGGCGCGCACCCGGGGAGTCGAGGACCAGCGGTCGGCGGTGCTGTACGAGAAGAACAGGCTACAGGAAGTGCTGAAGCAGCTGCAGTCCACAATGAAGCAGGTGCGTACTCGAATGCATGCATAACCATGTGGAGCGATGCGGCGCGTTATGCCTCGCTCTTAAAACAACCATTAAGTGTATGCGCTCGGCTGCCCCAATGTCACGCCACTATAAGCACGCTCAAACTCATTGGGCTATTCGGCTGCTCTCTGGAGATGCATAACCACTACGCCGAGTATTGTGGCAGCAGGAGAAGGTTTCAATGTTCATTCAGCATCACTGTCTGCAATGAGACGTGCACGAACGAATATGAAGTCATTGTTTGCTAAATGGCAACAAGTAGCATGCAGACAGCCAGGTTAATTGAAACGTTATCCTCTTCAACGGGCCTCAGTGCCAGATAGCTTCAACCAGGACGACAAGACCAAAACCCATACCTCTGGTACGCTCGAAAGGAATTCAAGATGCATGCATTTTCGGGGCTTGCGTGAACTACATCCATAACGGTAACGGTACGATGTAGATTTACACGTATTGATCCTATGTTCTGTCATGGCGAAACGCCGTTCCCGCACCACACACGCGCTTCTGCTTAAGTCACCCCGCATTCCTATAAAATTAGACGCACACGACAAGCAACCAGCGGATCCGGGGTAGTATCATGGGGAGCCACTTTTTGCTTCAGGGACGCCCTGTAACTAAGCACAGTTTGAGTCAGTCTTTCGGGAACTCTTACAGTATCGTTAGTGCATCAACTGTTGGCATATAGCAGCAATTGCTCATGCATATATGAATATATGCATTTATCAGGAAAGGGATTCACCCCACGTTTTGCTACTAGTACAGAAAGCGGCTTACGCGAAAACCATGATATTTACCACGACTAATGCGGGGATCTCTACCGATAATATACGTAACGCCGGAGATCCATTGGAAGAGTGCGGCAGGTCGGCCCTGTAAATTTAAACGTAAGGAAAAAGCAGGTGTGTTGCACCGTTGAAATTGATTTAGCCGCTCAGTGTCAGGGATATTTGCACGTTGCGAACTCCTCTCCTCGCTTTCTTCTCATGCGAACACCACTGCCAACTCAAGACTGAGGAAGAGCCACTCTCGCATTCGCTGGGCGTTGCTGTTCGCGGCTACCACTCACCGTCCGTGAGCGATGAGGCGGCCACCAAGCTGTGTTACGTGTTCTCGTTCGCGGGAGTCACGTATAAATTCTGGGACAGCAACGTCACCGGCGTCCAGGAGCTCGTGTACGGACCAGGAGACCCCGGCCCCAGCACGAAAACGCCCGGCGAGCTCGCATATTATGAAATATGCAACGAGGCAAGCGCTCATGTTCACTCCCCTGCATAAGCTGCATAGACGAAGTCAGGATGGATAGCGCGCACATTGTGCAGAAAGTGTACTACGTGGGAATTGACTGGTAGCGCGTGCAGCAGTAACCTCCCCAGCCCCTGCCTGAACAGTCATTATCAACTCGCACCTTCTTCGCCCAAAACACCGTATGTTGGCTTCTAACCTAAGATTAGAAGATCTGCAGGTCTTAGGTGATTAAAAATACCATTGAACTCAGAAAATTTAGGCAATAGTTTGCTGCAGCCGTAAAAGACCTCGTTGATTGTTTGAGCTTATAATTCCTTACACGCTGTTATTACACGACAGATGGCAGGGGTGTGGGGCGTTTTACTCCCAACTTTCTGGCACATGTCTCAGTGTTTTAGTGTACGTCTTGAAGTAGCTGAAGTATTTCAAACTCATAGTTATGAAAACTGATGACTAAGAGTGAGGTAAGGCTCCACACTCCAATGGGCGCAGACGAGCGACCTTTCTTTTGTAGATTTAGAAACTTATGCCCATTAATTTCATCTTTTGTGGGCGCTGTAATCCTGAATGAGGTGGTGGGGGGGGGGTGTATTAATTATTAAAAATATAAGACAGCGGGTGAGAGTCCACACGGCCTCTTTTAAACGCGCACGCGATATCTTGCTGCAGCAAGAGTTAAGCGCGCTGCACGTTACGCAAATCTAAGGTTGATGCCCTAAAAAGTCACGTCTCGGCATCCGCTTGGTAACAGAGCTATGAGTGTCATGTAATTTCAAAGAGTGGACGCCTCAAAAGCGACGAGAACGTAAAGGGGGCGCTTTGCAAAGTAGGCGATACAGTTCAAAGAGCGGGCACTTGATCCCATCGAAATTGTGCGAATGCGCAGATCTGGGACTCCAGCCAGGTCTTCGAGTTCGGCGTGGTCTCCAAGCAGGGCGCCAACTGGGTTTCGCACCTTACAGAGTTTGTGGTGCCACCGCTGGCGCGTTTCCTGCGCTACAAGTTCCGTGCGCGCTGCTTCGGCGTGTGGAACTTGTGGCATGACGACTTCGCCGGTGTCTGCGGGGGAGGGCGGTACCCGCTCATGAGGAATCTCTTTGGTGTGTTCTCCGAGCCCCGGTAGTGCCGCGGCGTTTGCGCTGGAACCAGCAGGACATTAAAGAACACTCAAAGAACAGTTGGGCAGCTGGTGGCTAAAACTGTGCGTTTGTTTTCTTCAGAGGCTGGGTATGCTCACCAAAAGTCGGAAATCATGTAAGTCATTGTACACGCACGTCGTGCGCAGACGCTGGCGCCTACCACTGACCGCCATGCGAGTTCGTGGCCTCTATTAACTGAACACCACACGGCGCACTCTGTTGATGCTGGTAGCAATACCATGTGCACGAAGGAGAACCGGTGTAGCACTCTTCGCGAAGTTTCCGCTTAGCTGAGTGTAAATCTATTCTCTCAAGGGCACTGCACCACAGCTTCTGGTTACGCCTTTCAGCTTTCTAAACTGCGCTTTCTGCTCTTGCGGCACTTCAGTATCTGACCTAAATGATATCGCACATAGAGATCAGGTTATTAATCAGCTCGATGTTTTGTGCATAAAGCAGTACAGTACGTGCAAAAGGCTTATAACTGGCACTTTGTGCGTCTGAAAAGGACATTGCTACTCCAGTCACTCACACTACCTGTGCGGACGTATGCGTTTGGAGGAATTAATGCTGTATAATACTTCCCTTTTTGCCATGGGCGGTGCTGCTTAACAAAAAGATTTTAGTGCTGTGCTCTTGAAAGTACAGAATCACGACTTAGACGTTGCACCGTATATAGAACGCAGGCCCACCAGCAAGAACGCAAGCTGGCATTTAAAAATACCTAGGAGAAAACTGAGCAGAATGGTAATAGGTTAATTCCCCTTTGGTTTCGGTGCCTGCATTTAGAGGCAAAACTTGACTTCTAGACAATTACATGACTGGGCGAAGCTGCTAGTGCAGCACTACAATTGTCATCTTAAAGGAAAGTAAGAGAAAAGGCAGTTTAACTGTGGTCGTGTATGGATGCACTTTGTAAGGCGTAAATCCAGAATATTACCTTCGCCCACGTACGGGTCAGACTATCGTGGTGAAATATGCCTTTCTGTATAGCTTTTTCCTTCAGTTTTTTGCCCCCCTCTCGGTGCAGGTTTTTTTTTTATCGGAGCTTTGTGAAAGTGGCTCTGAACTAATAAAATAATGTGGAAAAACGGGAAAGAAAGAATGGGAGTCGTGGGAAAGGCAGACATCCGATCGCTCCTTCACGCCAGGAGTAGCCGCAGAAAACCTTCGAAAGAAGCCACCGAAAGGAAATTTTACTGTCTCTGCTACGGCTCGAGGAGCCGAGATGAGAGAAACGGCTCATTGACGAGAAGAATCCGAGCAGCTGCACGCTGTCCCCCAGGAGGATATACGCGCAGACGCCGGCAGAGGCGTACTTGCCGCCTCCCGAGTCTCCGTGCACGGTTCGTTTACCGCGCGGTGCGCTGCGGCGCTCCTCGTGTGACAAGAGGCTCCTAACGGGCTGCCGGCTCGCCTTGCCCTTGCACTGAGCCCCTGGCCTCTACCCCTCTGCAGAGCGACGCGTTGTACTCGGTAGTACTGCCGACGACGGCTGAGGCAAGAAAATAAAGTAAAAGGAGTCCGAATGTTCTGGGCGCATTCAGTGCAAGCCGGATTCACGAGGCTTTGGACGTGCATTGTTGGCGGCGCGTTCGTCTTCGCCCCTTCATCTTCCCCGCGGCTTTTACGATTTGCACGCGCTTCGCGTCCCTTTTCTCCGCTGACCTCGCTCGCACGGTGGGAGGTCGTCGTGTCTCGGTAACTCTTTATGTGCGAGCTGGAATCCCGCTGCCAAGAGGGAATTCATTCGCTTGCTTTTGCTTATACGAGCGATAGCGTCGACTTTCAGAGGGCGAACAAAAACGGCCACGATGACGTACAGCGTGCCTGTTTAGGCTTGCCTCCCGCTATACTTTTTCACGGGACAGCGTAAGGGCCTCGTGTGGCAGAAAAGCCGGTGTCGGAGTTGCCGTCAGCGTGACGGAAAAATTCACATTGTTTAAAAAAGTGGCCGTCACAAGAGGCTCCCATAGCTGGAGCTAACTGCACAAGCTGCGCATCGGATCTTCAACGATCGAAGCAAACGCGAGCAACGCGTTAAGCGCTCGGGCCGTCGGCCGCCGTCTTCCTCCTCACCTTCACGTAAACACAGAGCAGACGTCGACTCGCGGTACTAGCGCCGCCTCTCAAGCTGATACGCAGCAGAGCCATCGCTGTATTCCGAGTAACCGCACCCAAGTAGCCTACAGAGGAATCGAGCCCCTGACCCTCGGGCTGCGAGCCTTACGCTCTTCCGCTATGCCACGCAGGCACGTTCGTATACGGCTTGGTTAAAGCGGGGCTTTATATGTGTGTCGTGTGGTCTTTCACATACTGATTGTGATTGTCAAAGAGGAAACTGTGTCTGTCTGTGCAAGAGGAACAGCTGTCGCGTCATGTCCTTAAAGGCGGAGCTTAAGCGTACCCGCAGCTTTTTTCTCTTATTCACCGAGGCGTCCACAGTGGTAGAAAGCCGGCGGCTTTTCTTATTCTAAGGCAAACAAAATGCTGCGGTCTCGTAACACAAGGGCACATTATAGTATAGTCTAACTTTCGACAGAATACCGTCTGGTCAGGATGAAGCATTATAACCAGGATAAGATTGGTATACCGACCAAGCCAAAAACAAAGGAAAATGACGTTTCGGGTCTGACGTGGTGACGTGTTCTTGCTGGCCGCTGCTGTTTTCTGCATCTTCTGGTGGTTCCGGCTTGTTCATCCTTGGTGAGCCCGTTCTACGTTGGGGGGTTTTGTCCAAGGCGTAGTTTAAGACGCAGTTCATGTGAACCTGAGAGTGCGTTTTGCTGAGAGATGTCGTTGACCTCCCCAGGTGGAGGGTCGGCAGCTTGGTTTGCCAGCTTGCCAGCCCAAAGCCTGCCACTTGAGTCCTTTCACAAAAATGGCATTGATGCGGTTCCCGTGGCTATCGTTCCAATCGGTGAGGGTGTGATCAAAATGAAAACCCCAAAACTAATTCAACAGGAGCTAAGATCATTGACTGCCCAATACCTGCAGATCTCTGAGGTGCGTCCATTTGGCTGTCGAGGAATTGTGTGCAAGTCCTCGGACATCGCTTGTGTTGCAGACTTGCTTAAGTGCAAAAATTTCAGCTCGCTGCCGGTGAAAACATTCATTCCCGAACAGCTTGCATGTGTCAAGGGTATCGTAAGAGGTGTCGACCCAGCATCATCCCCGCAAGAAATTCTACAGGAATTTCAGGATGCAGGCGTTGGGGTCCTTTCAGTCTACCGCTGCAGTAGAGAGGTAAACGGCTCGCGTGTTGCTACTGAGTCTGTAATAACAACTTTTGCTGGCTCTTCCGGCCCTGCTGAACTAAAAATCTGGCCGATTGTATACCGTGTGGACCCTCTAGAACCCCGCCCTCTTCAATTCACCAACTGTTGGTGGTTCGGGCATAGTGGCAAAGCATGCAAGTCGGAGATCCGCTGCCGTTTATGTGGAAAAGGTCATTCTGCTGATCACTGCACCTCAGAGCAGCCTCATTGTTGCCTCTGCAGCAACAGTCACTCAGCTGATGATGCCAACTGCGCAAAACGTAGTGAAGAGCGCAGCTTGTTGGACATTATCAAAGAGAAGCGGTGCTCAAGAGCCGATGCTTACGCTGTTCTTAACAGGAAAAAAGATTCATATGCTAGTCGTGAGCGCGCTTCTGTTGGGGACATTGAGTCCAACTTGACTGCCTCAATTATGACCATAGTCGAAAAAGCTCTTAATAATGTGGTTGAGCGAATGCTAAACACTTTCTCTGAGGCATTTGCTCAGTTTGTTGCAGTTCAGTCTGCGTCACCATCAACACCCGTCCTGGCAGCAACATCTGCATCTGTTTCAGCTTCTGCAGCTAGTGCTAGCCGCTCTACATCACCTTCTGATGCTCCCCAGGTCCCACCTAACATCTCTGTTCTTAGCAGTGAATGTCGCAGTGACATCTGCACAACAGATGTCGAAATGTCGTGCCCTACGCAGAAGCGCCGTGCTTCCTCATCACCATCTAATTCTAGTTCTCCACAGATGAAAGCTAAAAAGGAACCACCCAAACTTCATCCCCATGTTGATATCCTTAAAGAGGCTGTTTCGGCCTCTTCAATTGGTCAATAATCATGGCAGGTATCAAAGCATTACAATGGAATTGCCGTTCCGTCTTGTCTTCTCTTCCAGATCTAGACATACTTATTCACAAGCATAAGCCTGATATTGTACTTTTACAAGAAACGTGGTTATCACCGTATAAATCATTTTCAATGAGAAACTTTCGAGTGTTCCGGTCAGATCGAAATGTTGGCAGGGGAGGTGGCTTGGTAACCATGCTATCTAAAAATTTATGTCATCAGGCATCTATCTCTAAGAAAATTGTTCTCCCTGACTGTGAGCTTTTAGCGATCAAAATTTCATTTCCGCATTGTGCTGATATAACAATTGCTAATGTCTATTTTCCTTTTGGTGTACACAGGACAGACTGTTTAGACAGCTTGGTGACTGGCACAAACAGTGCAGTCATCGCAGGAGATTTTAATTCTCACCATAGTGACTGGGGAAGTCGTACTGATGCCTGCGGCCAGCTTCTCTGGTCGTCGCTGTCTGCAAATGCTGTACGCTGCTGCAATTCTAGAGAAATAACCTTTATGCGAGGAGTTGCTCGCTCAGCCATTGACTTAACATTATCAGCAGGTAGGCTAGATGTGACTGATTGGTCGACAGAGGATTCGGGTACGTCTAGTGATCACTTTCCTATAACTTTCACTATCCGGTTATCACCTCTTAAAGCTAGTTGTGTAACCCATAAATTTGTCAACCACAAAATTTATAAAATCTGATGTCCGCCTCACTTGCCTCTTTAGTTATTACAAGCCGGGATGACAGAGCTCAGCAGACGGTTTCATTTTTGCAAAATGCAATAGACCAAAGCAATAGACCACTCAATATTCGCTGTGCCCGCAGCAGCCTCTACTAAACAGCCGTCTCCTTGGTGGACAGAAGAATGTGAGAAGTCCTATCGTCGCAGAAAAGCGGCCTGGAAGAGGCTGTCCTGCAACCAGAGTCCGGCTAATTGGTTAAATTACAAATTTTTCTCTGCATCTTTCAAAAGAACACTTGCAAAAGCCAAGGAGGAGTACAACCAAAATTTAAACACATATCTTTCAAATCCTCGTCATCGGAAAGCCCTGTATAGATTCATGGAACGTAACAAGAGTTCTGTCGTCCCTCTTCTCACTAGTTCAACAGTGTTATCACCACAAAAGGCTCAGGAGAGCGTGGAGTGTATTGCTCAGGGATTGGCGTTACGCTTCCAGACGCAGAGCAACGTCCCTTTGTGCACAATTTCACCCTCTTCAGATTATACCGAGGTTGACGCATCAGAGCTCCTCTCAGTCCTGGCAATGTTGCATCCTGCAGCTCCTGGACCAGATGGTGTCACTGTTGGTATGATTAAAATTTTAGCCCAAGAGTTTACAAGCGCCCTCTTAGATATGGTCAATGCTTCTCTGGAAAATGCATGGATTCCAAGCATTTGGAAGACGGCGAAAATTATTTTATTAATGAAAGATGTAGGAAAAGGATACGTCTTAGATAATTTTCGGCCAATTGCGGTGACTTCAAATTTAGTCAAATTAATAGAAAGAATAGTGCACAGTCGCCTCACAAAACATGTTCATGACATCAACGGTCTCAGCTCAGCCCAGATTGGCTTTCGTCGTGGATGCTCTATATGGTCCGCGCATGTGGATCTAGAGAGCAGAATCCGGCTCTCGCTACGCAGAAGAGAAGTTTCAGCTTTGGTCACTCTTGATGTAGCAAAGGCCTATGACAGTGTAGAGCATACTATTTTACTTAACAGACTTGCTCAGTTACATCCTCCAACCTACATTTATGCGTGGATATCTGAATTTCTGAAGGACAGATTCTTTTACTGCGCTGAGGGAACCCTATGTTCAAATACATATTATCAATCAAGAGGTGTGCCGCAGGGATCGGTGCTATCCCCTCTGCTTTTTAATATTTTGGTCAGTGGCATCCCCATTCGTCCTGATATAACAGTTTTTGTGTATGCAGATGACATAGCTTTTTTCGCCTCGGACAGGGATATCCACTCCCTTTACCACATTCTGCAGGGATATTTGGATGCTCTTGGAGTATGGTTGCAGGGTATTAATTTATCCCTGAATGTAGACAAATGCGGTGTTTTGGTATTTTCTCCAGACAGGCCTTTGCACATTTCATTAGTCCATCGCTCTCTTCAGATTCCACAAGTGGAATCCGTAAAATACCTGGGTGTTATCACCCAGCATTAGAATGGAGCCTTCATATAAAGAACAATGCTTTTAAAGGAGAACGCGCTCTAGGCCGGCTGACAAGAATCGCCAATAAAAAGTTTGGGATGCGCCGCGACACGTTATTGTTACTATACAAAGCCTACGTAAGACCTATACTTGAATTTTGTTGCATTCTGTTCTCTGGTAGCGCAAGCTACAAGATTCAACCCTTAATCTTACTGGAAAGGCGCGCTCTCCGCCTCTGCCTTGGTCTCCCAAAATCAGTTTCAAACGCCCTGCTTTATCTGGAAGCCCGTATCCCTGATCTAACTTCCCGTTTTCAAATACTCACGGTGCGAACTTTCCTCAGGTCGATGGACCCAGTGACTGATGTCAGTACTCCTATTTTTGTGTCTCAGCCGGCCTTATTCTTTTCTCATCATTGGCCACGGTATCAAATGCCACAAATTATGTTAACGCAGAACCTTTTAACACCGATCGGTGTTGATCTCAGTTCTTTGCAGTGGGTTGATGACACGCCGGCAGCAGTGGAATTCCATTTCGACCACATCTTCCCATCTCATGCGAAACACATGCCAGCAAACATTTTAAACGGTATTCTCTCGGATCACATAGAGAAATACCCCCATCAAACGGTGCTTGCTACCGATGCCTCCGTCAACTGCCAAAAAGCTGCAGTTGGCATCTTTTCGCAGGATTTGGCATGGAGCTATTCCGTCCGCATCCCAGATTATATTCCTATATTCTTTGCGGAATTTTTGGCTCTTGGAATGGCCCTTCACAACATTCCATGCCATGTGTCTCATGTTATTATTCTCGCTGATTGTTTGTCAGTGTTAGTCTCCCTTGACACTCCACAAGAAGATTTGTTGAGCCGTATCCTGCGATTTTTTGTCCCATGCACTTTGGAGGTGGTCCGTTTTGTCTGGGTCCCTGGCCATGCAGATATTCATTCAAATGAGGTGGCTGATTACTTAGCAAGGTCAGCTCTTGACTGGTCAGTGACACATCCCGTCCCGAATTTCAGCCTGCTGGCGATTTCCAGGTTTCAGCGGTTCCTACATATCTGCCAGGTTACGAGATCCCTTACTAAATACCACTGACTATCAGCACTTAGCATATAATTGGAATGTCCGTTCGTGTAAATCCAGGTTGTGTGAGGTAACAATGACGCGGTGGCGGTGCAGGATTCCAAGTTTGAATTTATATCTATGCAGGTGTGGGTTGACACTGACGAACCTATGTGACGCATGTGGGAAATTTTAATCTTTAGACCATTTTCTCCTCTACTGCCCAAAGTTCGCACTTCAGAGAAAGATTTGCCTGGAGGTCCCTCTCTCCAGGTTAGGGCTCCATTTATCTTTGCCAGTATTATTATCGTTTGGTGCGAACGCCAAAGGATTTGCATTGGGTTCTATTTGTGGGTTTCTCCACGATTACATAATTGCAACTGGTAGGTTGAAGTGCTAATTCTTTTAAAGTTCTACGAGCTCTTCTTTTTCACCAAAATGCTGTCTGTTATTTAACTGTCAATATTGTTCTCTTGTTTTTATTCATTGATTTTCAAAATTCACGATTGGTACTACCTTTTTGTCATCATCTTCCATGGAAACTTATTTGTTTATTCAACTACACCTTGGCCAATCCCCCCGCGTGGGTATGTGCCATATACCTGAGGTGAAGAAGAAAAAGAAGAAGAAGATATGGAAACATCCCAGAAATGCAGAGGTGCAGGAAGTGTTGGACGGTGCTGACGTGTTCTTGCTGGTGCTTGGCTTCGAGCTCAACTGTGGTGTCCTGGTGGTGCCTACGTGGTCATCTCTGGTGAGGCCGTTCTGTGTGGGGGATTTGGCCAGGTCTCAGGTTAGTTCTGTAGGCCAGGTTAATGTGCATTTGAGGGTGCGTTTGGCTGAGGTATGTCGCTGACCTCCCCGGGTGGAGGGACGGCAACCTGGTTTGCCAGCTTGCCCACCCAAAGCTTGCCGCTAGAAAATTTTCGTAAAAATGGAATTGACATCATCCCTGTGGCTCTCGTGCCGATCGGTGAGGGAACGATCAAGATGAAAAGCCCCAAGGTCCTTCAGCAGGAGCTAAGATCTCTCACTACCCACTACCTCCAGATCTCTGAGGCGCGACCGTTCGGCCGGAGAGGCATTGTTTGCAGGTCCGCTGACATTGATTGTGTCACAAACCTGCTCCAGTGCAAAATATTTCAGTCCTTAGCGGTTAAAGCCTTCATCCCGGAACAGCTCGCATGTTCCAAAGGTATTGTTCCTGGCGTGGACCCAGCATCTTCCCCGCAGGATATACTGAAGGAGTTTCAGGATGCAGGTGTGGGGGTTCTTTCTGTCTACCGGTGCAGTAGAGAATTCAATGGTGTGCGTGTTGCGACAGAGTCAGTTATCACTACGTTTGCTGGTTCCTCCTGTCCTTCTGAACTCAAGGTTTGGCCGATAGTGTATCGTGTGGACCCTCTGCAGCCCCGTCCTCTTCAGTGCAACAACTGTTGGCGTTTCGGTCACAGTGGTAAATCGTGTAAGTCGGCGACCCGCTGCCGGGTTTGTGGAGAAGGGCATTCAGATGACAGCTGCGCCTCTGATCAGCCCCAGTGTTGCCTATGCAAGGGCAACCACTGAGCTGATGATGTCAACTGCTCGAAACGAGCCGACGAACAAAGCCTGCTCGATATCATTCAAGCGAAACGATGTTCGAGAGCAGATGCTTATGCACTTCTGGATCGGAGGGATAATACATATGCCAGCCGTGCGCGAAGCTCTGTTGCTGATATACCGTCAAGTTTGACTACTTCAATAGTGTCCTCAGTAGAACAGGCTCTTTCTGTGGTGGTCGAGCGAATGCTGGGCAGTTTCACCGAGGCTCTATCTCAACTTGTTGCTGGCCAATCTCTGCCTACTGAATCACATGTTTCGGCGGCTACGCCGGCATCACTCCCGAGTGCTGCTAGTAAGAGTCATTCCATGTCGCTTCCTACCGTGCCCCAAGTACCGCCTGCCAACAGCGCTCCTGACAGTGTCGCTCACGTAGATCCTTGTAGCATGGACGTTGAAATGCTCACCACTTCCCAGAAGCGTCGAGCTTCTTCCTCACCCTCGAAGTCAGCTGTTCCGCAAGTCAAAGCAAAGAAAGGACCCCCCAAATTAATTCCCCAGACTGATGTGCTGAAGGAGGCTGTTGATGCCTCTTTAACCAGTCGATAATCATGGTCGGTCTAAAAGTTATGCAGTGGAATTGTCGCTCCGTACTTTCTTCTTTGCCGGATCTTGAATTACTTCTTCATAAACATAATCCAGATATTGTGATTTTACAAGAAACGTGGCTCTCTCCACTTAAATCATTCACATTTAAAAAAATTTCGTGTTTTCAGGGTAGATCGCGTTAATGGCAGGGGTGGTGGGTTAATAACTATGATCTCTACGAAAATATGTCACCGGGCATCAATCTCGCAGACAGTTATGCGCCCTGACTGTGAGTTGTTGGCGGTTGAAATCTCCCTTCCACAGTGCGCCAAAGTCACTATTGCTAACGTCTACTTCCCAATCGGTGTTCACAGGACAGACTGTTTGGACACCTTACTGAGCGGCGCAAACAGCACAGTCATCGCAGGAGATTTTAATTCGCACCACAGTGCCTGGGATAGTCGCTCTGACTCCTGCGGCCAGCTTCTGTGGTCCTGGATGTCAATGAATGCAGTGCGCTGCTGTAATTCCGGAGCAGTAACCTTTATGCGTGGAGGATCCCGTTCAATCATAGATTTAACATTAGCATCTCGTGGGGTTGGCGTATCTGCATGGTCAACTGAAGAATCAGGTACATCTAGTGACCACTTTCCAATAACCTTTTCTATTATATCCTCGCCTATCAGAAAAGGTGGTGCAACCATGAAATTTCTAAACCACATTATGTACAAAAAATTGATATCTGCCTCACTCCCCTCCATAGTTAGCTCAGGTCGAGCACAAAGAGCTCAGCGGACAATTACCTTTCTGCAAGATGCTGCTGAGAGTTCTGTATTCTCGGTGTGCACTACTGCTCCTGCCAGACAGCCGTCTCCTTGGTGGACGGCGGAGTGTGAGAAAGCTTATCGTCGTAGAAAAGCAGCCTGGAAAAGCCTTTCCTATAATCAGAGCCCAGCTAATTGGATAAATTATAAGTTCTTCTCGGCATGTTTCAAAAGAACTGTTAAAAAGGCAAAGGAGGATTATAATCAAACTTTAAACACGTATCTCTCAAAACCCCAGAATAAGAAGGCTCTCTATAGATTCATGGCGCAGAATTACAGCTCTCCGGCCTCCAATCGCATAAGGTCAATGGTAATGTCTCCGCAGGAGGCTAAGCAAAACCTTGAACGCATCGCGCAGGGGCTGGCCTTACGTTTCCAGGTACAGAAAGCAGAACCTTTGCACACTCTCACCCCCAGCTCGGACTATCCTGAGGTCGACGTGTCGGAGCTCCTGCAAATTGTTTCCTCGATGCACTCTGCTGCTCCGGGATCTGACGGGATTACTGTGGGCATGTTAAAGATTTTAGCGCACGACTTTCCAACTCACCTTCTAGATATTGTAAATGCGTCATTGGAAACCTCTTGGATTCCTCACAGTTGGAAAATTGCGAAAATAATTTTACTTTTAAAAAATGCAGACACTGGATTTCAATTAGACAATATTCGGCCGATTGCTTTAACCTCAAATTTAGTAAAGCTAATAGAAAGAGTAGTACACAGTCGCCTCACAAAGCATGTTCATCATATTAACGGCCTCAGCCCCGCACAGATTGGCTTTCGTCGCGGTTGTTCCATATGGTCCGCGCATGTGGATCTCGAGAGCCGAATACGACTCTCAATAAGCCAGAGAGAAGTTTCGGCCTTGGTGACGCTTGACGTTGCGAAGGCCTATGACAGCGTGGAGCACACAGTCCTCATTAACAATCTTGCTCAACTACAACCACCGCATTACCTCTACGCCTGGATTTGTGAATTTCTAAAAGATAGATTTTTCTTCTGTACAGACGGATCTTTTTGTTCTAATACCTATGGTCAATCAAGAGGTGTGCCGCAAGGCTCTGTTCTTTCTCCGCTGCTTTTCAACATATTAGTTCGGGACATCCCCATTCATCCTAACGTTACAGTTTATGTATACGCAGATGATATAGCTTTTTTCGCATCAGCAAATGATATTCATGTGCTCTACGGGTATTTGCTGGCATATCTGAATGCTCTTGAAGTCTGGTTGGACCAAATCAATTTATCACTTAATGTCAGCAAATGCGGCGTGCTGGTATTTCCTCCCGACGCTCCTATGTACATCTCGCTAGCCTACCGCTCCACTCCAATTCCGCAGGTGGAGTCGGTTAAATACCTAGGTGTTACTTATGACCAAAATTTGGACTGGCGACACCATATTAAGAATAATGTTATTAAAGGGGAACGTGCACTGGGCCGTTTGACCCGAGTTGGCAATAAAAAGTTTGGCATGCGTCGTGACACGCTACTGTTGCTCTATAAGGCTTATATGAGACCGATTCTGGAATTTGGTTGCCCCTTGTTCTCTGGTAGCGCGAACTACAAGCTGCAGCCATTAGCCTTACTGGAAAGACGTGCCCTACGGCTATGCCTCGGGCTCCCAAAATCAGCTTCCAACGCTGTCCTTTATCTGGAAGCGCGTATCCCCAACCTCTATTCCCGCTTCCAACTTCTAACAGTGCGTACTTTCCTCAAGTCTTTTGACCCGGCCCCAGGCGTTAGTATTCCAATTTTTGTATCCCAACCACACCTTTTTTTGACTAATCACTGGCCACGTTATCAGCTTCCGCAAGTTAGGTTCACGCAGAATCTGTTAGCTCCGCTTCAGGTTGATCTGATCTCCTTGCAACGAGTTGCTGACACGCAGGCTGATCCCGTCTTCTATTACGACTTTATTTTCCCGTCCCATGCGAAGCATATGCCCGCACATACCCTAAATGATCTTCTTTCTGAACACCTACAGAATTTTCCACATCATACTGTTCTCTCCACTGATGCCTCCGGCAGCTGTGAGAAGGCGGCGATTGGCATATATTCGCAGGATCTAGATTGGAGCTACTCCATTCGTATCCCTGATTATACTCCTATATTCTTCGCAGAGTTTTTGGCCATTGGTTTGGCTCTTCTCAAAATTCCCAGACATGTCGCACGGGTTCTTATTCTCACAGACTGCCTTTCAGTTATTGTCTCTCTCCAAAATTCGGAAAAATCTTTCTTGACTCGTTCACTTAAGTTTTTTGTTCCGAGCACAGTGCGCGAGATCCGTTTGGTCTGGGTACCTGGGCATTCAGGCGTCTATTTTAACAAGGTGGCTGATTTATTGGCAAGGTCAGCTCTCAGCGCACCTGTAATATATCCCGTCCCTCACCTCATTCTGTTAGCAGCTTCACGTTTCCAGCGGTTCCAACATATTTCAGCCACTTTGAGTGATCCGTTGCTGAATACCGTGGACTTTCAACACCTAAAGTACCCATGGAATATCCGGTGGTGTAAGTCAAGGCTTTGTGAAGTGTCCATGACGCTCCTGCGATGTAGAATCCCTCACTTAAACTTGTACTTATGCAGGTGCGGGTTCGCTGCGACAAACCTTTGTGTATCATGTGGGCAAGTTGAATCAATCGATCATTTTCTCCTCTCTTGCCGGCGGTTCGCGGTTCAGAGAAAGCAATATCTGGAGGCTCCTCTTTCGAGACTAGGACTGCCTCTGTCTCTTACAGTTCTTCTATCGTTCGGTGCGAGTGCCAAGGGATTCCCGTTAAGCAGTGTATGCGGCTACCTTCACTATTACATAAGTGCAACTAATCGATTATCTTGTTAGCTATACACAAAATTCTTTCGCATGTCCAAAAAAGGCTAGATTGATTCTATTCCGGATGACTCATACCTCTTGAATTCATTTTATTTTTCCCAATTTTTTTTATCTTGATTCAGTCTTCTGACGTTTCCTTCCCCGCGCAAATGCTTCATTGGCATTCTACCCTATACCTTGGCCAATCCCCCCCACGTGGGTATGTACCATATTACTTGAGGAGAAGAAGAAGAAGAAGAAGAATCCCAGAAATTGTGATGCGTCACGTGTGGCTTACATGATCGCGTGGCGTCTTCCCTGGCATACGTCCTCTTTGTGAAGCAACTACGTTGGTCAATTTGTATACCTCCGGGCAATGGTCAGCACACGCTTCTCCAAACTGTTTGTTCGGAAACAAAGGTATCCGAAGCTAATCTACCTGACTGTATTATATCGTGTCTTCTTGTTTGACTCTTCTGAGGGCCATATTGTTAAAGATCGATTCCCTGGTGACGATCACTTTTTCTTTGTAGATACCACCTAACATATCATAACTGGTAGCTAACAGGTTACGTCATCGGCATGAGCCAGCACCAAAGGTGGCACTGACTAATCAGAGATAATAGAATGGGATGGTGAAAGAATAATTTAAAAATGAGACCGCTGGTCATTATTTCGTCGAGCATCAGCATTGAAGTGTGACTGAAGGCGGCAGGCACGGCATCCAGCTTTCATTAACTTAGCAAAAATAAATAAAATATGCATGCATGAACAAAATGACACGGGCAGATTTTCGAAGAATCGATTGTCGAAAAATGACCCCAAGAAAGGAAAAAGTGGCACGCGTATTGTTGTCAACATTTTATTTCTTAGTTCTGCCCTAGAATACGTGGTTTAATCGCTACAACGTAAAAAAAATTGCTGATGACCTAGCTCTGTTAGGCCTGGATATACGTTGCGAAAGCGCGTAGACTTCTGCATCGGAAGAGTGTATTCACTAGATGCGCCTTTATTCATGTCTAAAGGTTGAGTGGTTGCGTGGCGGAGTGGTTGCGTCAAACGCCAAAGGCCCTGGTTCGATTCCGAACCTCGGCGCAGGTTTTTTCTATTATTCAGCGAGTGTGCGGGGGTTTCAGTGGCTCCCATGCATGCCGCCACCGAATACGTTGGTTAGCGGTTAAGCGCAGGCTCTGTTAAGGCGCATTTATACTCTGGCGTAACGCGCGCGCGCTGCACGGCGACATCACGTCGGCCAAAGCGAGAGCCTCTATACTCCAACTGCACTTGACCGCCGACGCGTCCGGCGGCTTCGGCGCACTCTGACCATACTGGCGGAGACTTGGAGCACGTCTCTATTTCGCGCCGAGTGCGCCAGCCGCCGCCGGCCCCGCTAGACCGGTTCGGCTCCGCGGCAAGGCGCGCGTTGTGGCGTCATGTGCCACCTCGGAGCACCGCCACGGCGAAATCGCAAGTTCGCGGCCAGTAAAGCTTTCGCTTCAAAATGCCAATCGCTGTTCAACACCAAGCACCCCGTTGCTTAGAATTTTAGAAACAGAGTTGCAGTAGGCCCACTGATTGTAAGGAGCCGCTGCCAGAGAGCTTGCATGTTGGTGAAACGGATTGCATGATTTTTTTACCCCTTGATCGCTCAGCGGAACTCCGAACGCAGCGATCTTCCGCGAACCATCCAAGCGTCAAAAAGGTTTTTTTTTCAATTTCTAATTACCTGCTCATTTTTCAACGGTTTTGATTTTTTAATGATGAGATAAAGCCTAAGGCAGAATACTTTTTTCTCCTCAGAGGGTAGGAGGAATAGGGAAAAAAACGCAACGAGCAAAATGTTTAACTCTTTCCTTACCGCGGGAAAACCGATAACATCAGGGTGGTGCGCGGAAAAAATTTCTTAAAGGGGCTCTGAAAAGGGCTCAATAAAGTTCCGGTATGCCTGGCATGTTAAAGCTCGCCGCTCCACGAATAATGTCCAGCAAGGATTTTTTACATGCGTTTTCTAGAAGCTGTGTTATCAGTGGTCAAAATTTTAATTTCAGTGTCTTCGCGCCTTTCCCTCTCTTCTCGTCACTTTTTGCACGCTGGAAGGTCGGCGGTCCTCCGCCGGCCCCACCTCCGGGAACGGAGACTCCGCACACGGCGGAGCTACGCGCATTATTGACCGCGGCCACGGTAGCTGCGTGACGTATGAACGAATCTAACTAATAGCCACTTCCCGACTTGCATACGCAGATGCGAGCGACGGAGGAGGGTCCGAGCATAGAAAAGTCGCCGGGAAGCCTCGCCAACTTTCGCGCTTGATTCTGGGTCCTCTGCTGCGTGTAGAAGTGTATTATTTGGCTCAAGTTTTCATGACAACACAGTCTAGTGATTGAGTGAGTTGATGTGCTCTCCTCGGAGGGTGTTTCAGAGCCCCTTTAACATATAAATTTCAAAACTTTGCTTTTTAGCACACCAAAGTGTAGCTAATATAGCTGTCTTTTTTAATGACGTGGAGCGAAAAACAGAATAGCCATTACTTACGAAAAAAACATATATATTTGGTTGCCAAAATTGGAGACACACAAAAATTTGGAAAAATCTTAAACATATCTAGTCAGAAAACAAAATAATGAATGTAGAGTAAAATTTTTATCGGTTTCTATGTCAAAATCGAGTATTAAAAGTTAGAGAACTCTTCGTGCCAAACTTTGCGATCCGGAAGGCGTTGAAGTAACGAGCGTTAGCTGTTTGGTAGCGCCATGTATCGTCCATGCGATGTATTACCACGTGATTAGGCTACCTTTCCATACCTCACGGCGAGCGGGCGCCTACCACCTTGACGTCAGATATTTTTGACCAATTTGGGCCACAAAGTTTTTCGACTCTTTGGAGGGCCAATTTTCCTTTCCTCAAGGCGGTAGGTGCCTGGTCGCCATGACGTATGAAATTGTGAGCTGCCGAGCGCTGACGTCACAGAGCCATGTTAGGCCTAACCATAACTAAATATTAACCCAGTTAGGCGACATTGGTGTCTAAAACGTTCTACTCATCGAGCCGGTTACGAGTATGCCATTAGTTAGATCATAACCTTAACGGTGAAATAATTATAAGAAATTAAATATAAGCCGAAGCATAACTATTAAGTTTATTAGTTAATTTTGGTCTCTAAAGTATTCTACTCATCTCGTGGATTCCAAATATCTAATTCATTTTATGATTACCTCATTAATTACTGAGTATAAGCGATTAAACATAGTCCCGTGAGTAGTTAATTATGACGCCACAAAATCAGTGACGTCACCAATCAATCACTTATTCGATATACTAATGACGTCACCAATCAATCAGCCATTCTGTTGCTATATCGATTTACTATGGGGGCCGCCATCTTGAATTCTTCGGACTTGGGAAAATTTCATGCCGAAGGGAGGTGGCAGCAGACCCCAAGAAATCGATAAACGTGATGAATAAGAGCCAACGCTCTTAAAAGAAAGCAATTGCTTGCGTGAGGCGATTTGGCCTACTCGGCAGTGCAATGCCAACGTCGAACCCGAGCCCTTTCAAGAAAACTCGATCCGCTACACAGCTGGTGGCACGGAGTCGTTCAAAACATACCTGGTACCTTCAGAGAGTCTCGGAAACTAGAGAAGCTCCTCGGCAATGGCGAAAACGAAAAATACAGACGGGCACCGATCAATAGTCCGGCCTGGGCAGATCAGTTATCTCTGTCCGAACTAAATTCTGACGAATGCCTGTCATCTTTCCTCACAGAAATGCTGCTTGCGTCTACGAAGCCTACGAAGTCAAGTGTCGATGCTGCAGAAAAACGAGAACACCCCGATCACTGAGCAGCGTTGGTGCGACTCGTAGAGATGTAAAATTTCTGGAAATTTTGAATGCTGAAAAAACAAACCTGGAAATTTTTTTCCCCGGAAATATTAGAAAAATTGGGAAGGTACTGAAAACAAGAATACACCGATAATTTATATCCAGGTACGCCCAAAATTCGACAGCGAAAAGATTATTTCATGGTTTAATCTGGTTAATATATAGGCAATATTGCGTCGTGCTTTGGCTTCCCAAACACTGCCACTGGCTGGCGTGTGTTACCTATGGTCGATACTTTTGTATGCACCCACACCCGCAGAGAGGCAAAGAAGGTCTCTGCAAAACTTGAAGGCGAGATAAGTTGCCACTAGAAGATCATCTATTCAGTCTCTAAACGATAATGTTTCAAGTATATCATGTAGTTATGTCTCTCAAGAAGCCAATATAGTGAAGTTGTGAGATCCGGGAGTACACTGTGGAAAGCTGATTGCACCAAGAAAAATAATGAAGCTCGCCGACAAGACGATCAGTACATTTTTTTAGAAACGTCTATTGGGCAGACTGCACAAGAGTGCTAGAGAACGCAAGACGAAGCTTTGGCACAAACAATATACACCTGCGGGTCAGGTTTGTTGCTAAGAACAGATACTGGCTTGAAACCTTCAAGTTGGAAGGCTCGCATTCGAGCTACTGTGAATTGCACTCGCTAAGCGGGTGGCTTTCGGCGGCCGAGTGAGACAGGGTGATGAGGCAAACACTAGAAAAAATTCTTTTAAAATATGAGGTACTCTCATGGGGCGTCTGCACACGTTGCAATGCAGGATGATATTCAGTTGTAACCTCCCTTGTTTCTGTATCATTACCACGCTTGGCATTTAGCGGCTATGAACTTTTGTTCACGAATGAGAAATAGCAAGTGGTGTAATGTTGCCAAGACCACAAAGTACTTAAAGCTCTTTTTTCGTTAGGAAGAAAATTGTTTTGGCAAACGTATGCGCTAGCGATGAAATGGTAGCTGATTAAAAAATACACTTTTGAATGTTCATCCAATGAAGCCGCATTCTCACGCAGAACATTATGTAATGGCTCAACACGAGAATCGAAGGTTGCTGGGTGAGTTGGCCGTTCCTAGCACAAACAGTGCAGGAGAGGACAAAAAAGCGCCCACATCAACGTGAGCGCTGATTTCAGCTGTTTATTTCTTGCTGAGATACGAATTATGCACACACATTTGTAGTACGTTGTGTGCACATAAACTGGGCCCCAAGAAAGAAACCGTTGGAAGTCAGCGCTCATGTTGTTGTGTGCCCTTTCTTTTCCCGTCCTGGTGTTGCGATGTTTATGCGAGTCAATGACAAACTATTTTGAAACAGCTTTGGTTTGGTTTATTGGGGTTTAACGTCCGAAAGCGACTCAGGCTATGAGGGACGCTGTAGTGGAGGGCTCTGGAAATTTCTACCACGTGGGGTTCTTTAACGTACACTGGCATCGGACAGTACACGGGCCTCTAGCATTTTGCCTCCATCGAAATGCCAAAGCCGCGGCCGGGATCGAAACCGCGTCTTTCAGGTCAGCAGCCGAGCGCCATACCACTGAGCCATTACGGCGGCCTCATTTTGAAACTGAAGTATAATACTAGTGAATGCAATTTTTGAGTTTTCATTTTTTGGACGCTGGATTCGATCCCAGTTCCAGTGCTCACTGGAATGAATATTAAATAACTCATTTACGAGCCCTGAAGAACGTATCCGTTTTTATTTTTCCTGTTTTCCACCCCTCAGGTAAGAAACCGAAAAAAAAAACAGTGCTTTTTTCAGAGCCCTGCAATCACTAGGTGTCAGACAAGGACACTACGTACTTTGGCTCGATGTGATCGCTCCACGTTGACATGCTTCGCTGGAAGTTTAAAAACACTCTCCCATCTGGCTGAGAGAGAAAAAAAAAATGAACCCGAAACTGAATTACAGTTCTTTTGCAACGTAGTGGTTACCATTACTTCTCCAGTAGCGCCCCGGATCGTGCACAATGGGTCATATCGCACTATCGATCAAATTTAACGATTTGAACCGGGGAATCCTGGTAGCGTCGCAACAATAAGAGCCATGGCATCACTCTACATCAATAAAGGTCCGAAAACAATGTGCTGGACTGCTAGCGGAGAAATTATTCTTAGTGACGTATTTAATGTAAATTTTGAATAGTATGTTTTTACGCGCCGCTTAAGTAAACCGCAAACCTTAAGGACACTGTAAATCGCCGCGGTTACGCCTACAAACGAAGGAGAATATAGAGACCTCTATTAAACTGCACGGGCAACAGCGCTGTCAACAAGCCCGCATGGTGAGGGGCGATGCCCCGGCTGTTGAGTACAATCTCGCTGCAGCAGGTGCACATTACGATCCGCGGTCAGTGCACTAAAGTCCCGTTAGTTACGGTTGGCATAACAACCCTTAATGGTGCCTCAGCCACGACACGTTCTCAGTGCCTCAGCACAGCTCGTTTGCTTTCGCTTTCTACGACTCCGGCGTGGTCGCGAAAATAAAAAATAAAAGCAGGTGCATCGTGCTCTCAGATCCATAGCCGCCCAACTACACCCCGCGCACTACACTTGGACGTGCCCCTTGTATAGCTCCTTGTGTTTGGCGAGCAGTGCTGGAACTGTCGCCGCTTCCATGCGCTTTGCTCGCATGGGCCGCTTCGCTGAGCCGCTCTCGGAGCCCGTCTTTCCACCTCCTCCGCGGAGAGAAGACGATGAGGTGAAGGGGGGGGGGGGGGGGGGCGACGGGTTGCCGCGGGTAGAGACGGCGGCGCTCAGTCAGTCGGAGGGCAAGCGCCGCGCCTCGCTGCGCGCCGTAATGATGGATATATCCGCGCGGAGGCATTCCGAACCGTTTACTGCTCGCCCTGGCGTGTAACGCCTGAGGATTATACACGTTAACTTCGGGGCCTCCGCCGCTGCCTTTGGCCCGGTTCTCTCCATAGATAGAGAGAGAAGAGACAAGGAGAACCATAACGACGACAACAACAACAACAACAACAACAACAACAGGGAAAGAAAAAGCCCAGTCTGAGCAAAGAAGACTACACGACGGGGCCGTTGTGAGCGGGAACTGAGGCGAGTGCGTGGCGCTGTCTTTCGCTGCCTCGGCCGCCGCCCACCCTTCCTTCTCTGACTGCTGTGGAGCTTCGGGGATGCCGAGGGCTGCGAAAGTGTGCGCTTCCCTCAGTAACGCAGCGCAGCGCCGATAGCGATCGCTTACAACCCGCTTTTACGCGCCGCTTCACACAGGATCTTGTGTGGGGCCTCCGTGCACATCGTCGAAAGAGTCACGTGGTCTGTGTGCCCGGGCTGGTCATGGCGTGGCTTCCAGTTGGGCTTGCTCGTTAGCGCCTGCTTTTATCCTGTGCTGTAGGGGGCAAGCGCTGAGAAAAGTCGGACACCGAGATGCAGTGCTCCGACCCTGTTCAGAAAACTGATGAACCACAGAGGGCTTAGCGGGCGTAAGAATGACCACGGACCCCGACAACAACAACAAAAAATCTGGTGATAGCGAGCAAACGTTCCACTGTACAAAATGAGAGACACGGTTGTGGTAAAACGATCTTTATGAAACGCGAATAGCGATCGCCCACGTCAAATAGCCGCTCACCGACGCTCCTGTCATAGCCACGAGTGGCTATATGACACGACCATCGTCAGCACGAAAATAAACCATCACATTCCCTATTCTCCTGGTTTTTTCACCACCAAAAAAAAGTGCTGGTAGTTTAGCACTGCTAAGCATAAAATATTATGCGGAAGCAGGTATCTGCAGGTGGAAACCACCGCCACATACATGAAAGCACGAATGAAGTGTCCGCTGACCCAGTTATGCGTCTTTCCTTTCTTCAAAATCAACACAGTCTACAACGTTGTCAACACCAACGCCAATGAACCCAATGAACACTATGGCCTATTGCTCCAGTTCCGTCTTTCGTCCAAAATGTTGTCAACGCAATTAAAAGCAAGCAACGCACATCTCCCTCTCTCACTGCAGCCACGTAGCTGAAAGCGCGATTGAGGAATCCACTTACCCAGGAAGACAGTTATGCGCGTTTCCTTTCTTTTCGTGACTTTTGCGCTTTGATGGAAGTTGATGAAGACGACGTGCAATGCACAGCGCGAGAGTGTGTTGTAGTTGAACACGAAACTTAATCGCAAGTCCTGTGTGATTGTTTTAACAGTGAAGCTGCGGCGATGACTGCCCGTACTGCTCCAAAAGACGACAACAACAAAGGTAGCCCCTTCTCCAAGAAAGGAAGGATGCGCTTCTTGTAGATAGAGCTTTAAAGTGTTTAGTTGGGCTAGTTGGTATTGGCTTGTTAAATTCATTGTTGCTAGCGAAATTGCAGACGCAGACGGGGAACGACAAGACCAGCGGTAGTCCTGTCTAGCCCTGTCTACTATTTCGCTACTAACCATGATTTCGGATGCAACGAATAAATTATAGATCCCATGCATTCTAGCTACTTTACTTTTTCTCTGCCGAAGTGGGAACACAAGAACAGAAGGCTGTCACTTCATCGCCTGTGACAGAACCCTTCTGTATTTGCATTTACTTGCCTTTGTTTCTTAAGCGCAGCAGGGCCCTCGGTTGCACACACTGCATGTTTTAACAGTTTTCCTGATGAAATGATAGCATATGATAACTTTTACGCACCATTAAAAAAAAGAGCTCGGATTACAACAGTAGAAATAAACTTTTCGGGAGAAAACTAGCTGGGTCAGACCGAGAGTTTCACATTGAAACCAAATCCAAAGTTTACATGCTAATATTTACCCAGTTATCTGGATAGATTTTCAGTACATGGTGGTGCATTTTTGTACTAACTTACATGTAAAACATATCACATAACACCTTCGATTAGCGCTACAGTGGGGGGAGGGGGTGGTATTACATGACTCACAAAACTACAATTCGAGAATCCTCTACCACAACACGGCTGCGCGTCGTCGCACACATATGGTTTCTCATCACTGAGGTAGTTCTGGTGGAAAGGTCCTGAATGGCTGCCACGCTCTCAGGACACTTGGCCACACAGTGGTTCCCTATGGGGTGGCCTGACGACAGCGCAGTCATGTTTGAGCTGAAGCGCGACGTGATGACTCTCGTGAGCGTGACCAGGGACCCACTCTTTCTGCCTAATCGGTTCAGCCCTCGGAGCAGAACTATTCGAGTGGATAGCGTGCTACATCCACAACTCCCCTTCAACGGCCACTCGGAGTAGCGGTCCCCTTGCTGCGCAAGAACTACGAGAGGCCTAGGTCGTCTGGGGTGCAAGCAAGTTCCGAACGACGTTGCTGCCACAGAGCTGTTCCAGCTCACGAAGGGAAAAAGTCTTGACTTATCTTCGATAATACGAGACCTCCACTCTTTCATCGATGCCGACGGTGTGCTCACGATCAGGGCCCGGCTTCAGAATGCTGCAGCGACGTCCAGCGAAAAGGCGCCTGTGTTGCTCCCTGGTGACCACCGTCAACAGGCCTTGTGGTGTTGCACGCCCGTCGCAACGTTTTCCATGGCGGGGTCAGCGACACACTAACCGAGCTGCGAGCAAGGTTTTGGGTGACGCGAGCCGCCCAGTGTGTTAAAGTGTCCTTGCAAAGTGCGTGGTGTGTGCCCGGTTCTGGCTGAAAACGGCTACTGCTCCGCCAGCTCCTCTTCCATGTGAAAGGCTGCACAACACTCGACCTTTCGAAGTCACGGGTGTTGATTTTGCTGGGGGAATTTTCGCGAAAGACCGCCGCACGAGGAAAGTGTCCGTCGCGTTGATCACTTGTGCCGCAGTGAGGGCTATTCATCTTGAGCTTGTCCTCGACCTTACCGCCGAGTCCTTCCTAATGGCGTTCAGGAGATTTCGTGCTAGACGGGGAACCGCGCAGGCCGCCTATTCCGGTAACGCGGTGATATTCAAAATGGTATTTATTTAGGGACCTAGCAACGCTTCTCAATTCTGTTATACAACAACAGGGGAAAGACCACTGCGCTAGTCATAGTATAACGAGGAAGTGCATTGCCGAGAGATCTCCCTGGTGGGGAGGGTTTTAGGAACGATTGATCTGAATCGTCAAGATGTACCTGCGGAAGTCGGTCAGAAAATGATATTTTGATATGCAGCTTCTGTACACATTAATATCTGAAACTGAGCCTGCTATTAAATCACGGCCAATCACATTCACTTACTCCACTCCTAATGAGCCGGGGGTGTTAACTCCATCAGATTTCTTATTGGGTTGTCGCTACCTGTCCACGCCCGAAAGCAATGATGAGCCGAAACAAACAGATTTTATAAATGTGTGGGTTCACAGGCAGCGGGTGAGAGCACATCTCTGGAAATGGTGGCACCATGAGTACGTTCTTGTTCTTTGGAGTTCGCATGCTCGCAAGGTGCACAACACCCACAGCCTCAAGACTGGTGATGTTGTGACTGTTCATGACGGCAATACGCAAAAACATTTTTGTGGCGGACTGGTACTATCGCGGAGTGCAACAAGAGTAAGGTTCGGATAGTGCGCTCATGCTGAATTCGCCTACCGCAAGGATCGGAGCTTGTTAGGCGCCTGTGCAACGCCTATGTCCACTAGAGGTTGCGGAATTTCTAAAACGCGATTACCCTTGGCGCTGTGGCTAGACAAAATTTGACTTTTTTGACCAGTTACGTGCATTGGAAAGGTTGCTTTGCCTGCATGCTTTTCGAAAGCGCACGTATTTTGGCACTATGCAGCCAGATTTTGTCGAGACACAACGCCGAGGATAATCGCGTTTTCGAAATTCTAGAAACTGATATGGGTAATACTAACAACCGGCTACAAATCTCTAATTGCAGCCAGTTGTCTATAGATGCGATAGTTAAAAGTTAATTATCAGAAATTAGTTAACCACCTTACTACTTAAGGTAAATAACCAGCTTTCCGGTGCTCGCCAAGAGTGTTAATATGCCGCAAAGCCACATTTTACCACAAAAAGCCTATTTTTGAAAATTGCTTAAAGCCTTTTTTGTCAAAAACACCTGGTATACCAGACCGAGCATAGCGATTAAATAGTATGCTACTAAAGAACTATGACGTGCTACCGGATTCGAATCCGCTAGCCAACGAAGAGTGGTGTGCCTTGCCACAACGCAGCGTGGAAGGGGATGCAGTCAAGTGCCAATAATGCTGAGCCAAGAACATTTTTCTCCGGAAGAGCACTTCGCCAAGTATTTTTGCTGCAAAGCGAAGCGAAGGGGCGTATTCGTTGCCTTGCTTTATCGCAGCAGGGTGTTAATACATATGGAATTACAATGCCTATGTCATGAGAAACTTACACGTGTAAGCGCATAACCAATGATCCAGGCAATCAAACCATTAGTCCATCAAGCAGTGAGAAAATACTGCTGTGAAAGGTATCACAGTGCCGGCGTGACTGTTTTTCCTTTTATTAAGGCGCTTCTATATTTTTATGGTACAGGGCTGCGAATAACCAAGGGAAATACTTGTCATCAAAAGGGGGCTGCATGTGGACAATTCTAACCGATTTTCGTTCTGAGTAAGACTGTACTGTCTTTCTTTCTGGCTCTGTTGACGTTTGTTAGGCGGCAAAAAATGAATTTATTGCTCGAAGATCTGCACTTGAGAGCGAAATACTTTTCCTCGCCACTCGCATAAAACTCACTCGTTGTAACGTCGTCGGGAGAATGAAAGACTCCGTGATCCCTGATGGCAGTGGATGGCGATAAGCTTCAGCCTCAGAGATTCGCAAGCGGTATTTGGCGTAATCGCACTTTGCGACTGAAGCAGTCTGTGGCGGCGATGCCTGCATTTCATTTTTTTGGCCCTTTTAGTTTAAAAGAATCTCCGCTTTGAACGAAATTTGCCTTTTAGCTTTTAGAACACGGCAACCTTTCGGCACAAATCAACTTCAGTTTATTCTCAGTGTCCGATTAAGTGGAGATACTTTCTTTCGTTGTGTGCAGACGCTTAATACAAGTATACAACTTAGTTGCATATTTAATGTAACTAAACAAAGTTTAGTTGTGTATAGAACTATATATCGATCTAACAATGAGGGAAAGTGTAATATATCTAGATGCCTGCTGTCTGTCTGCTTTTTACCCTGAAAGTCAAAGCTGGTCCCATTTCAAGAGGTCAGTGTTCTATAGGTGCATTCAAATTGATTTGGTTTGGGCGTCCAATATAGAACCGCTTAGATTCGGGCGTTTCCTTCGGACGTAAAAACCCGTTGTTACCGCGAGTGTCAACACAGGTTTCGCTGGCAGAGCGACGTCCTTTCCAGGAACCGGGTGTTTTTCTCGGGTGACGCTGGGGCACACGCTCGCAGGCCAGTGGTTGGGTGTGTACGGTGACCGGGACGGCGCCACGCTCCTCTTCGCTAATGTTCCTTTCTTTTTTTTCTACGGTAGCGTCCCTATCCCGACGGTTCCACGAAAATTGATCCAGCGAGTGGCGACATCATAAAGCACCTGCGTGGCATGTCGGCTTCGGGCTCGAGCACGAAGAGCAGTACAACGTGCGCGGGTCCCGGTCGATGATGGAAACCACAGGGTCTTTCGTTACTGTGGGGTTAAGCTTGTGTGAGTGTTCGCGCAGGCACTGAAGTTGGGACACGATGAATTGGCTTTGCAGAGGGTATCAAAAAGGGTTTCATCATTTTGTGACCTGAACTGATCCTATCAATGGGGAGACCAGTAATTTCAAACCCACAGTCCATTAAGAGACTGATCCCTGCTGCTGCAACAATCAGTTTGCTGGAGCTGTCTGTTCACACATTTCACAGTTACACACTCTAAACACTACTACGCCTATATAGGAGCAAAAAGGGAGTACGCTGCCCTCTAGCGCACTCCCTTTTATAAAAGGGTGTGCTCTAGAAGACAGTTTTCCTCTCTTTTTACTCCTTTCTGTTCAGAGTGTATAGATTCAGCCATCCCAAGCTGTCGCAGAGTTGAATGCACGGCGTCCAGCTGCGGCTGATTGCTCTCTGCACAAGCTGCAACCTATTTCATTTTTCCGTTTCCTGGAAGGAGGGAGGATTTCAGGTATTAGGGAGCTTTAGAATAGGGGAAACTATCTCCCTAATCGATAGTACGCCCCTGCTCTAAAAGTTTCTATTGAAATTTTGGGGAACATTTTCTTGGACGTTAAAACTCGCGCGATGCTATTCAGTGACGTTCCCTCCAAAGGAGTATGGACACCATATTTTTCTTGCAGGTTTCCTTATCCGTAATGTTGTACCAGACATTGCTGTACATGAATCACCACGTGGTATCTATCCACAACTGCTACATAATCTATAATTGGAATTCTGTCGCCAGTTTCAGTTTCAAATGCATGCCGGGCGATGTGTTTGATGTCAAAGGTAAGTACAGGTCACGTATGTGAGGCATGAAGAAAACTGTAACATAATCCCTGCTTCTTCACTGGTTGTGATTCTGGCTCCTGAAGCAGGCTGGCTTTAGCGTTGTGGGGAATTAAAACGACTAAGCAGGTATTATATCGCAGTCAGTTTATTTTCCTTTCGTCGCGTGACCTATACAGACATTTGATGCAATAGCCACTGCTCGGCTGTTTAAACCGAAACCAGAGCAAGTAAGAAGAATTTCCAGGGGGTGAAACTCCCTATACCTCGCAGCGGCCACGAATTACAGAGGGTAGCGCCAATTTCCCCTTCAGTTACGTTCATAGCGAATTGTGTAAGAGTTATCTCCATGAGAACGGACGGCCGAAACACGTGTGCGCGGAGGGTTTTCGCGTGGCATCTGGCGCGGACTGGTCCAAAATCGGGCCCGCTAGGGGAGGTGGGTGGATGTATCGTTGTTCTCCTGTTCTGCGCGCGGCCGCGCGCCGCGCTTTACTTGGGTTTTCGTGCACCTTTCTTTGCTCTTGTTGCATGCTAACAGTGGTTGCACTGCTGGTCAACAATGGTAACCGCAGCGATGGGCCATTATACGATGAGCAGAGAACGTAATTTCCATGTTGTTACTGACACAAATATCCTTCCCGTTATTTTCCGTCTAAAAGAGACATTTCTGAAGATACATCACATGTCTATGCTACAGCATTTCGTACGATACAGATCATATGTGTCTACGCACCAGAGGTGTTAAGGTCATCTCAAACGGCGCAGTTTACATTTAGAGTATCATTTTGTGCATCATCCACGCAATACATGTGCGATCATTCCTGCGTACTGTTCACGCAATACAGAAGGATCATTCGGTGCAGGGTGAGTGCACGTAATTTAATGCATGCACGGTGTACCATACAATCATAGATAATCGCGAAAATATTGTTTAGTATTTATGTAAAGGCGTGAAATCAAACCACTATCACGCAATGGCCTTTACTGCCCATGCTAATATATATGCAACACCAATAGACACACACACACACGGTTGCATAATCGGTTCCCACGATATGCCGACGCTTCTGTAGACCAAAGCCCGATGACTTCTTCGTCAACAGCAGTGTCGAAATCATAGTTCATTATCCACGGCACCGAAATAAGCGATGACTTCCACGAAAGCGAGCTCACGTAGCGGTTCCCGTCGTATCCGTGCGGGTTTCGCTGCACTCTTCGCGATTTCGATGGTAACGAGCCCAAAACGAAACACCACCGTAGCTGTTGGAGCACCGACATCGCTAATACAGGAAGGAACACGACGCCAAAGTGTTTGCGACCGGCGCAGCAAAGCAGGCGACAGCGCCCGAGATAGCGCGACTGAAGGAGTTCGCGAAGCACGCAAACGGTGCGCGGCGGTTACAACGACCGGGTGGGTCAGAAATTCAAAAGGGATAGAGAGTGAGAGAGAGCGAGAGCGAGATACCTTTTCTCCTTTCGGAACATTCTTGTGGTCAGATCTCGCTCTTTATTGCAGACGCTAGCGCCAATTCCTCCTTCAGTTGCATTCACAACGGATGGTGTACGAGTTATCGCTTCAGCAGAGGTTTCGCCAATTAACCGGGTCTAAGTTACTCTTGCTTTTGCTCGCCTGAAAATGCCATCTTAATTATTTATCGGTCGTAGTCGAATACCACGTGGTTATCCATGTACACCAATATTTTACGTATCGTCACCAAGAAGAAAAGACGCAAGCAAAAATTAGGTGTCTATAGTCATTTAACTACACAACGGGTAGCAAGGAGCCCCTTGCGCTACTCCTAAACCGACCGCCAACCGAGTTGCTACAGGGCGCGGAATGAATGCCGGACTCTACCGAAGCTGTGCTGAACGAAGAAAGTGCCTATTCCATCTAAACGTTCTCTTTGCTTTTCTACATACGTCATCGAGAAATAACGAATCCATAACCGTCATGCAGTACTGTGCCGCTTCCTCAGTCGTGAATAGATCACCCTCGTTGTTACCCCCTTTTTCAGGTGAGCTCAATGGCCACGCATGTAGATGTGGGCGCCTTTTGTCCTGCTAGCAGCCATGTCTCGTCTTTTCCGAGTCTCAGTGATGCTTGCGGCACAATCCGAGTGCCCACCAGTCTCCTTGGCTGTGAGCTTATGATGAGCATACGAGATTTTGGCTTCGACCTTAACTCTCACGCCTGTGTTTACACGAACGTTTAGGATCAGGTCTGCTCCCTGCAGTCCCTCTTAGCGTGAGGAACGAATGCGGTGATTGCAGAGAGATGCGGGAAATGTTAAAACTGGAGCTCGTAGTTTGAATTTGTCACGCGGGCACATTTATCTTTGAACAGGGGTGAGTTGCCGCGGCGGATGAACCGCCACATTTGCTGCGGAGAAGTGCATATCGACGGTTTACTTCTACGACCGGAAACTGAATAAGCACCTGTAATAGCCGTTGCGAATGTCCGCGTATCACTGAATTTGCGCTGACGTTATCAGACAACCTCGCTTGCAGATGCACGAAAGCTTTCGTACCTTGGGCTAATTAGTCATTCACCTTTCTCACCACCTCAATGGCAATACTGTTTTTTCTTGCCGAAAGCTATAGTCTCCCTTTTGTTACAGTTAACTTCTCAGGAACTTTTCATGTGAAGAACTGAGTACCGTGTGCAGTGGATTAATTCCGCAGTTTTGACGAGCCTTGAATACAAAGTTTTATTGCCCATCATGGCAATTCGCGACACCTTCGGGGTAACGTCTCTGCTAGGGCTAAATGCGTCACTGCGAATTTTCGGCCCCGTAATGATACACTGTACATTTTACGAAAATTAGAACACAATATACAAAGAAAATGTTGTAGGGGTTCGGCGGGAGGCACATGGCGCCACGGGAAAGTTTGATCATCAAACGGCGCCTCCGAACAAGGGAACCTTCAGTATAGGGAGATCTGACCACCGGCACACGTTTGTGAACGCGCACTTTCCGATGACGCCGACGGCCTGACTCACCGACTCCATTAAATGTGCAGCAAAGATGTCGCTGGGTCATTAGCAGGATGGGCACGCACGCTTCTTCCCCGAACTGCCAGGTCGAGAGAATTAGGCGCCGGGCAACGCTCGCTGCGCGCCCTGCCATCGATGCTCGCCAGCCTCGTTACTTATTTAAGCCCAAATGACTGCGCCGCAACTCGATATCCCGGGAAGGGTTCCCGCGAATTTCTGCGCTCTACCTGGGAAGTTCCACGGAGCGCACAACAGGAGAGTGCTGCTTCATTCTAGTCGGACAACGACCGGGACCCATGGTCCACTCAGCTGGCGTTTTCTTGTTGTTAGGGTTTTCGTGCACGTGGTGGCGACATCGTTTCCCCAAACCAAGCATCGCACTCGGGCTTCTAAACGTGTCCCTGTTTTTGCGGCGCGCAGCTTCTCACAAACATGTGATTCACGATACGCGCTCGACATCGATTCCGTGTATGTGGGAGTCATTACGCGATCTATTTCCTCGTACAATCAAACAAGGCGTAGTATCCTGCGGGAAGAGTGAATACAGACACTCCTTTTTTTAGCCTTCGAGCCGCACTTCCAAAAAGGGATCTGCCAGCTTTGGAATTTGTCATTACTTTTTTCCTTGAACATGCATGCAAAACACTGTTGGGATTCAGGTAGCAGCATCCCACCGCTGCCACCAGTTGTTGGGATTCAGGTAGCGTGACTGGGCCGGAGAAGAGACGAGGACGATCGGAGGAAGAAGACTTGGAAAACTTTATACAAAGACTATTTGCGTAATGTACAAGTACGGGCAACTGAGAGTGCTACTCAGTAAAGAGAGCTTCTTAGCGGTCGGGAGTCTCTCCCAGCAAAGGGTATCTCTCAAGAGGGGGGGGCTCTCTTATGGTACCAAACCAGCAGCTCCTTAAATACTCTTCGTATTCCTCAGATCCCTAGCTGGGGACTATAGTTCGAAGAATGATGTCCAATCACACGATGGCACTGATGGCACCACCCACGGCAGGGCGGTCTTGATGATCTCTCGCAGCTCGGTCGAGGGAAAGGGAACAGGACCCGGTCACGTTGTCCACGCGGCCTCCAGGTGGGCGCGCACGTGTGTCCAGACCGCGCCCATGTGGACCCGGAAGGCGCCCGCGTGACACAGGAATACAGGCTGTCTCCCAGCAGCGGTTGGAAGGTCTTGTACTGATGACCGGAACGCGGAACCTCTGTCGAAGGCGCGGCACTCGGGCAATTGCTCAACCCCAGCGTGACTGAAGAGGGCAACACTGATCTTGTACTTCGTCGCCGGAGGACAGGAACGAACACGTGGGGACGCTATTATAGTCGCTGCTTCTGGCATTCCAGCCACGTCTCCCCCAGAGGGCTCACCCACCCTCGCAGTGGTCCTCAGGGAATCCTCCCCATGTCCAAATTCGCCGAACTCAACAGCAGGAAGGAACCGCGAGCACAAAGGCACCCCCGCCGCCAGATATTATGCCCGGAAGATGAACTGCTCGCACGTAGCTCGGCTGACTGGGCGTGCCAGGAACCAGATGCTCTCTGGGAGTCTTCGGATGACCTTCAGTGCCGACGCTAGGCATCGCTTCCCCTCGTCAGATGGCCGTTCTGGGAAATTCTCTGCAATGCTAGCCAAAAGGGATCACAGACGCCAAACCACACCTGACAAAAGCAAGTGCCCTCAAAATCCACTCATCCCGCCAGACCAACTCTCAGGGCCAAAACTGCACTTAGCAAAAAAAAAAACTTCAACTAAAACTTGAAAAGATCAAAGTTTTTGCCTCAATTAACACATGGTGTCTCCCGACGAGGAGTTTAGACAGGACTCCTGTCCAAGGCGTGTGCTCCCGCTCGAGGCGCACTTGGAAGGGGAAAAAAAATTCGCTAAATGAAATCAGGTTGGTGCTTAGAGGGCACGCGATACGGGAATAGGTGACTGGATTTGGCCGACGTAGCGTTCAATTTTGCCCGCCCGAATACCTCAGAGTCAAGGTACGTTACACCACTCGCTCTTAATTATCCTTGGCTGAAATAAGGAAAACGTACTTCTAGGTATGTTACCTGATTATGAACAACATTACTGCAAAGAAAGTGGGAGATATACGCTCTCCATTAGGAAGAGAATATGAAATAAATCTCCAAAACTAAAATTTTGGGGGACATCCCCTTTTGGTAAAATCTTTACCAGCTAAAAGGCTCGGCTTAGTCCGTCGGCATTTGTGTGGAGCTTGCCTTTCTTGTAGCGAACCTCGAAGCTGTGGTGCTGGAGTGCCAGGCTCCACCTCAGTAGACGACCATTTTTGGGCGACATATCGTGCAGCCAAGTCAAAGGGCAATGGTCTGTTTCTACTGTGAAACGGGACCCGGAGACGTAGCATGCCAGTTTGTCTATAGCCCAAACGAGGCATGCGCATTCTTTTTCAGACGTGCTATACACCTCTTCCCGTGTGCTGAGCTTGCGGCTGAAGTAAAGGACAGGCCGTGAGTGCCTGCCATCGCTTTCATGGCAAAGAATAGCGCCTAACCCGCGGTCGCTGGCATCACATTGTATGATAAAGGGTTTCGAGAAATCTGGCGCTGCCAGTATTGGGCGCTCGCTTAGGGCCGTTTTCAGACTTTGAAATGCCTTCTCTTTCTTTTGGTGCCAAGAAAAATTGGTAGGCTCACTTTTTCTCAGCGCGTCGGTCAGGGGGCTGGATAAATCAGAGTAGCCCTTTACATAATGCTGATAATACCCTGCTAGGTCAAGAAAAGCCCTGAGTTCCGGTTTTGTGGTTGGGCGACGGTACTCCACCACGGCAGCCACTTTACGTTCTGCAGGTCTGCGTTGGTCTCGTCCAACCACGTGCCTAAGATAGTTCCCTTCGACGCACCCCAGATGGCATTTTCCCGCCCTTACCGTTAAACCAGCCTCAAGCAGTCGGCTCAATACACTACGCAGGTGTTCAATGTGCTCCTCCCAGTTTTGTGAGGAAACGGCCACGTCGTCAAGGTAGGGGAGAGCGAAATCTGCAAGTCACCGCAGCACTTGGTCCATTAACTTTGAAAAACAGTACGGAGCATTTTTCAAGCCGGAGCTTAACATTACAGGGCGAAACGTGCCCGCGGGGACACGAATGCTGCGTACCTGCTGGCGCGCTCAGTGAGTGGCACCTGCCAGTAACCACGAACTAAATCCAGGGTGGATATATATTCTGATTTCTCGACTGTTTCAACCCTCTCCTAGATGTTCGGAATGGGATAGGTCTGGTCCACTGTGACTGTATTCAGTCTCCGGTAGTCCACGCAAGGTCTCGGATCCTTGCCTGGAACCTCTACAATAATGATTGGTGACGTATAGTCACTTTCGCAGGGCAATATGACGCCAAGTTCGCACATACGGCGGATCTTCATCTCAATGATTTCTTTTTGTCTTGGAGAGACACGGTACGGTTTGCTCCGGATAGGCTGCTCGCTGGACAGCTGAATGTTGTGTTCGACGAGGGTTGTTTTTCCTGGCGTGTTTGAAAACACCGCCTCAAAGTCGCGGACGACGTTTTTTATGTCTCCTCGTTGACTTTCTGTCAAACGTAGCTCTCTGACGATTGAATTTAACAGCTCATTCGCTGCCTGCTCGTCATGTGGGACGTAAGGTATGTCTGAGATGGCATGTTCAGCGCCATGTTAACCATGGCCTGACGCTGTGCGTAAGGCTTCATCAAATTACTGTGGATTATCCGATTGTGTTTGTTCTTAAATTTTACCTCATAGTAGGTGTCCGAAGGCTTGGACACCACCTTAGCTGGCCCTTCCCATTGCACCTCAAGCTTGTTCCTTTTTGACGGACGCAGCAACATCACCTGGTCGCCAGGTTGAAAGGTGCGCTTGCGTGCCGATTTGTCGTAGTACTTTAGACAGTGACTGCGCTGCTCTGACATTTGCTTCCACGAGGTCTCTGGTTTTCGCAAGTCTTTCCAGTAGCTTCAGGACGTATTCCACTACACAGGGATCCTCTCCGTAACCCTCCCATGACTACCTCAGCATGCGAAACGGGGTCCTCAAGTCACGCCCGTAGACTAGTTCAGCGGTGCTAAATCCTGTGCTTTCGTGGGGGACGAATCTCATTGCAAAGAGTGCTGCTGGAATGCAGTCTTCCCAATTTCCGTTATGCTCAGAATACAGAGACCTAAGTATCCGCTTTAGCACTGAGTGCATACGCTGGACTGGATTTGACTGAGGGTGGTGAATGGAACTGCGGATTATTTTAATCCCACACCGTTCAAAGAACGTTGTTGTCAAGCAGCTTGTGAACGCGCTCCCGTTATCGCTTTGTATCTCTGCAGGGAACCCCACGCGAGAGAAAATTGACAAAAGGGCGTCTACAACACATGCGGAACTTAGCTCCCTCAAGAGAATGGTCTCGGCAAGTTTGGTTGCCACGCACAGTGAGGTCAGAATGTAGCGACAACCAGAGTTGGCCGCTGGCAATGGGCCGACAGCATCTATTACAAGACGCCGAAAGGGCTCTGTAATGATGCAAACTAGTGTCATGGGCGCTTTCCATTTATCCGTCGGCTTGCCGACCCGCTGGTGGGTGTCGCACGATCTAACAAGCTGTTCCACATCTTTCCAGCAGCGAGGCCAGTAATATTCGAGGGCTAATCTAGCTTTTGTTTTCTTTATGCCCAGGTGGCCCGCCCATGCATTTCCATGTGCGAGCTCTAGAAGCTGCCGCCGGTACTTCTCAGGCACCAGGAGTTGCTCATATGCGCGTCCCTTTGAGTCGCAGTATTTCCGGTACTGAAGGTCTGATTTTTCATGAAAGCTGATGCTCTTTCTGGCGACTCCATCTCTCACATTATTGCTTAGAGCTCTTAACGATGGGTAGCTTTTCTGCTCTGCAATGAGTGCTTTCCTATCAACCTTAGTCAACTCCTCCCAACAAGTCGAAGCAGGTGTTAATGTCGAATCCTTCGCGTTGGTACCTGTTGCCCCATTCTCTACGGAATCGGCAGTTCCTTGGATTTGATGAGCTACCGCTGGTTCTGGAACACCTTCATGGTCATGCTCATGCGGTTTAGGCGGATCAGTTTTCCTGCAAGAATCCCCCGGCTGGTCGGGAGAATGGTTCGGTACCTTCTCATTTATCGGAGCGCAGTCGAGTTTCTTTGCGAGCTCTCACTCTCGAGAACGTGTTAGCGCCATGCAAGCCAAGCCAGAAGTGAAAGAGCGACCTTTCTCTTTCAGCAGCTGCTCGGATTTGTTCGAAAACAGGTGGGGCAAGTGTGTCGGCAAGTTTGCGCTAACTGCCGCTTCTGTGTCTAGCCTGCCAAAATTCCCCTCTAGAGTCACCTTCGCTATAGGCAAGCATGCACTCTGTTCTTCGGCGACCTGCTTAATCCAGGCGCATTCGCCGGTGTAGTCCGTAGAGGAAACACAGTACGGGTGACCAACATCCATGATAGCCGCCGAATCCGCAGTGCCCTGAATTTCTTGCTATTTATCACCACGTCCCGCACGTATGTCTCCAGCAATTCGAGGCTTTCCTCCGACTCTCGCATGCATGCGAACGCCATCTTTTGCGGTTTGCAGTTCACTGAGATGTGACCCTCCTTGTTGCAATTATAGCAGACAATGGGCATTCGCGCTTCAAACGCGCTAGCTCCAGGTGCCTGCTGTTTCGGGGAATCGGCAGATTTGGGTAACTCAATCTTTTTTTCGCTACCTCCTCCTTTTGATCCCGCATCCTCTGCTCGGCGATCCCGGCGTGCTGGTGGCACCCTTCGGTCGGGGATTCTCTTTAAATAGGTTCCTCCCTTTCCTAACCTGTCATCGTACCCTGCCTTGCTTTGGAGGTTTCGGCGAACGTAATACTCGTCTGCGAGCTGTGCCGCGTTATCTTGGTCTATATCTGTTAGTCTATCTTGCAACCATGTCCTCAGATCTTCTGGAATCGCGCTATAGTCAAGTCAAGTCAAGTTTATTTACTTTTCGTTGAAAAGAAAGTAGCCAGGACTAAAAGCTGTGAAAGACAGCTTGACAAGGCCCTGGCCCCCTACAATAATTGGCAGAGCAACAGCTAGGAGAAAGAGTAGTTTGCATCATTTTATACATCGAAGAGTTTCATATCATTACTTTTGTCCGTATGAAAATAAGACACACAGTAAAGCACAAAAAAAACAGAAAATTAGACACATCCTAAAATCACTGTCTTAAAATTAGAATACATCAAGATAACATTCTAAATACAAAGCAACACTAGGTTCACAACAGCTGTTCACGGCAAAAAAGACAAATTCGGCGATTATACTCATATACTGGATCGAATCCAGTTGAATGCAACTTTTTCAGTAGTTTTGGTACAGTGTAGCATAATGATTGAGTGTATGAATACGTGCGAGGCACTGAAACAAGATATTTTTCTTTGTGTCGGCTTTGCCGGTCTCGGATATTTTCTTTTAATTCTGCAAAGTTTACGACAATACTTACATTAGATTTTATGAAATATTTATAAGCTACGATTATCTTGTAATCAAAAAAGGAGTACACAGAGAGGACATTATACTTCAAGAAAAGCTTTTTGGTTGGATGACGGTAAGACACACCCGCAACATACCGTAATGCTCTTTTCTGCAACAAGTGTAATTTGGATAAGTTGGTTACCCCTGTGGTGCACCAGACTAAGCTGCAGTACTGTAAGAGCGGTAGTACTGCTCTAATGCGATGCACTCCAGTACCTTGTCATGACTTCCGTGCACCTCAGCGGTCTTAAGCCACTCGTTTAAGTTGACTTTAAGCCGGTACGCGAAGTCAGTATGCGACTCTCCGCCTTTCTTTGCCTGCCTGAATCGCTGCCTAAAGGCTTCAGCAGAAAGCCGGTACTTTCTAAGCAGTGCGCTCTTTACCTTCTCGTAGTCATCAGACTCATCGCGTGAGAGGCGAGCCCCCACTTCGGCCGCCTCGCACGGAAGGAGAGGAAGTAACTTTTCCGACCAAGTGCTCTTGTCGACGTGCACCTTCCAGCATGCACGCTCGAAATTTACCAAAAAGAGTGCAATATCGCCTGCCACGCGGTATGGTGAGACGAGATCGTGCAATCTCTGCCTCCTTTGCTCCTCTACCGAAGCTACAGGGCTAAGACACGCCACATTCCCTCCGTTCGACGCGAGTTCGAGCTCCTTCATTTTTCGAGCATGTTCTCTCGCTTTTTCCTCTGCCTAACGTACGTACCTCCCGTCTCTCTTGAGCCAATCGAAGCTCTTCTTTTTCTTTCTGCTCGCACAATTCCCGTCTCTTGAGCCAACCGAAGCTCTTCTTTTTCTTTCTTGCGTCGAACAATCGTTTCCAAAGCCTCGTCGACCTCCTCAGTAGTCACCTCCTCCTGCCGCATAACCTCGAGAATTTCTTTTTTTCTTTTCGCAGAACGTAGCGAAATCCCCACCTCCTGGCAAATTTCGAGCAGCTATTGCACTTTTAACTTCTCCATCGTTAGTTCCACCATGCGTTAGCAAGCCCACTAAAACAAAAGGCCTAGCTTGAAGTGGACAAAAGAGTTTCCCTAAATCAATTTTCAAGACAACATGAATCTGCACCTAGCATCTGTCTGTGCTAGTACGGTCTGGCGAAATGAACGAAAAACTTTGGGCACTCCCCCTGCCAAGGTATAGCTGACGCCCGTCAGTCCCGTAGCTGCCGAGGTCTGTTGGAGCCGGTAACTTCACGTGGACGTCCCACAGCTGCCATCCAGTTGTTGGGATTCAGGTAGCAGCATCCCACCGCTGCCACCAGTTGTTGGGATTCAGGTAGCGTGACTCGGCCGGAGAAGAGACGAGGACTATCGGACGAAGAAGGCTTGGAAAATATTATACAGACTATTTACATAATGTACAAGTACCGGCAACGGAGAGTGCTTCTCAGTAAAGAGAGCTTCTTAGCTGTTGGGAGTCTCCCAGCAAAGGGTATCTCTCAAGAGGGGGGCTGTCTTATGGTACCAAACAAGCAGCTCCTTAAATACTCTTCTTATTCCCCAAATCCCTAGCTGGGGTATATACTTCGAAGAATGATGTCCAATCACACGATGGCACTGATGGTACCACCCACGGCAGGGCGGTTCTGATGTTCTCTCGCAGTTCGGTCGAGGGAAGGGAACAGGACCCGCTCGTGTTGTTGTCCACGCGGCCTCCCGGTGGGCGCGCACGTGTGTCCGGACCGCGCCCATGTGGACCCGGAAGGCGCCTGCGTGACACAGGAATGCAGGTTGTCTCCCAGCAGGGGTTGAAAGATCTTGTACTGATGACCGGAACGCGGAACGTCTGTCGAAGGCGCGGCACTCGGGCAATTGTTCAACGCCAGCGTGACTTAAGAGGGCAACACTGATCCTGTACTTCGTCGTCAGAGGACCGGAACGAACACGTGGGGACGCTATTATTGTCGCTGCTTTCGGCATTCCAGCCACGTCTCCCCCAGAGGGCTCACCCACCCTCGTGGTGGTCCTCAAGGAATCCTCCCCATGTCCAAATTCGCCGAACTCAACAGCAGGCAGGAAGCGCAAGCACAACACTGAGCGTGCGCGCAGCTACTCAACGCTGCCTAGAATGTCGTTGATGTTGCGAACTTTAATAGAAGCGCGCAGCGGTGCAATGGAATACTTTCGCGATTCTCGGCGCATTTCGGCATCCGCATTTTGGCAGTGTGGCCCGCAAACTCCATATTCTTCATGTCAAGAGGCCAGTAAACAGAGTTTCGTAATGTCGCACTGTGCAATGCTGAAGCGGCTAAGCAGATTTCAAAAGAACGCATTCTAGCTGTTGTCAGCGTTCGTAGAATGTTTAGATTGCCTCGTTTTTACCTGCGATGAACCTTGGGAGTGAAAATCTGGCTCTTCGGCCCTAAGCTTCACAAGTCCAAGGTGCGTTGGGCTTGTGGACCAGACCAAGGCGCTTCCCCAGTTGAGCTCAGCGCTCAAAAAGCTGGTCACTTGAGGTATTGCTGGCGTTTGCCTCAAAGGTACGCTCAAGAAATCCTGTGTGCTGTCTTTGAGGGAAAGACAACAAGAATTGGCTCGTGGGCTTAGCGTTGTGTCTGTTCACGCTCGTTTCCAAGGGCCTGCAGAAACAAACAAACAAAAAAACTGAGGAGATCGCGACTTGCAGCTAATGTCATGTTGCCGGGAAATGGTAGTTTCCCGGCAACTCCTGTTTCCATTCCGACGATTCACAGGGCTTCGCATACACTTAAGAACGTTGTATAAAGAGATGTAGGTCACATGCATTTGCTACACGTCAGTCAACTGCTGATGGCGATGTCCTGGGCCTCCTGCCGCGCAGTGCATGATCAGTTTTTCCCTGAGTCAGTCGTAGGAAAGCAAGCGCTCCATGCAGGCCGGGCACAGGAATAGCGCCACGGGGCAGCAAAAGAGGCCGTATTCGCAGGTAGCATACCACATGGAAAAATTAGTGCAAAAGGGTGAGAATCGGTAGCCGTGTAGGTGGATGCAGGACTTGGAAGGCATTGGTGTGCGCTTCCCTAAGCATTCTGGCCTGGGAGGTATCGGGAGGCATGACGGGCAAGTGGGAGAACGCGTAGTACTTCACAGGGAGGTATGTTTCTTGATGGACTTTTTTCAGGCAAGGGCGGCTAAGTTTCCTGTTCACGCGGGCATAGCAAGAAATGAGCAGTCGAAAAAGCTTGGAGCCAGTGAAGCTTTTTGTTGCCAGGATAATGGGGCATATGCCATTCCCTCATCTTCCGCCTCAGCGTATGTAGGTCAGACAGGAAGCTGCCTAAATGACTGAATAATCTAAAACCAGAGTTCCCAACTCTGTAACAGGTAACTTGGTCTAGTATTGCATAGGTGGCGACTGCGAGCCATCTTGCCTGATATAGGGGTTGGTGACATGGACGCCGACTAACTCACATTATTTCATTATTGAGTCCTGGAAGATACGTTTCGAGGAGGTTACTGGTTGAAAGAACTTTTCTTGAGTCTTCCTGATCGGTTTCAGTTTTACTCCTCTCACTACGCCTGCGGTGCTCTTCGAAGGTTCTGGTTTCCTTACTTACTTTTGTGATCTATCTTCTGTGTCCTTCCTTCCTTCCTTCCCTCATTACCTCCCTCCCTCTCACTCTCCTTCGCTCCTTCTTTCTTTAATCTTTCCTGCATTCCTTCCATCCTTCTCTCTTGCTCTGCTTCCATCTCCATCTTTACTCCGTAACCTCAATCTTCCTTCCGTCCACCAATTCCTTCCACCTTCCTACCTTCCCTCCTCATGGTCTTTCTTCTTTCTTTCTTTCTTTCATTCTTTCTTTCCTTCCTTCCTTCTTTTCTTTTCTCTCTCTCTTTCTTCCTTCCTTTCTTTCTTTCCTTCTTTCTTTCTTTATTTATTTCTTTCTTTCTTTCTTTTCTCTTTTGTCCACTTTGTTACTTTCTGCTTTTTTTATTGATGCACTACGTAGGAACAAAAAATAAAAGTTCATTAAGCATCAGAGAATTAAAACGCACAGCGTACTTTTCAATAGCACCATCCAAAAACCACTCTAAACTATTCCAGAATTCTGGGCAAAATAAAGGAGCGGGTATGATCAAGGGTTCAATATTGATTGAGAGAAGACGCAGTCTGTTAATGTTGTTTTGTGTTTTCTTTTTGATTTGGATCGATACCTGCTGATTGCACCCACCAGCTACGCTTAGAGCTTTTGTAGCATACCCTTCCCTTAAATGAGCTCCACTCGGGCGGTAGGATTTTAAGTGGGCGCGTTTCTTGACGCCTTATCGTTTCATTTCGCGCTGTTTTCCAGAATGCAAGGAGAATCTTATGCATTTATCGCACCTTTCACGCAATGAATATTTACTCTCCAAAATAATCCCTCATATAGGAGGACATCCACATTGTGCGACGCAGAGGAAATCGCTTGTACGGCGGCGTGCTCCTTTCGCTGCCGGCAGATTGGTTCTTAGTGCGCAGCGGAGCGCTTTCGCTAGCATTGCGACGGCGTCGCGCATACTTTGGAGCTTCGCTTTGTCCCACTTGTGTGTGCCTGTCGCGATGAATCAAAGGGCTTTCACAGACTTGTAATAGAGTGAAACCACTGCAAAGGTTGCAGGCATAAGGACGGCAGAGACGACGGGGAAAACATCAGGGGTCGAAGCGGGGGCGCGCGCTGGCGAAAGCCCTGAAGGAACGTTTGGGAAAGGAAAACAATTTCGATTCTCCCTTTCTACGGAGCTCCTTTCTGATTTCGCGCGGGCGCAAAAAATACCAAGAAAAGAGCGACGCCCGAAGAAGGGACGCCCGAGAGCCCCGCTGCTGCAGCGACCGCCCGAGCAAAGAAACACAAAGCACAGAGGCCTGCTTCTCGATCCCCCTCGGGCCCCGCGAAGCATTGTGTCAACAAATTGCCTTTATACGCGACGAGAGAGAGCGAGAGGAGGCGCGCGAGATTGCTTGTTTATATTCCCGCGCTCGGCGCTCTCGCGTCCGTCCGACGCGTGCGCCCCGAGCGCCTTACTCAATGCGGCTATTTTCAAGGGGTCGTGCCTTTGTTGCCAGGGTCCCCGCGCACTGCGTCTTATTTCCGGAAGGATATAGATTGAATCGTCAACTCGGTTTCCGCCCCGCGTTTACCTCTGCTGCGCCCGGTGCGCGGACAGGCAGGGGGGGGGGGGGGGGGGGGGCGCCTCTGCGACGCTGCGGACAGAGCGTGGGGTTTTCTGCGCTGCCTCCGGCGGTCTCTGCGTCGTACGTAGGATTCGCGCAAGATGCTGTATGCGGCGCGTAAAAGCCGGCCTTGCGGTATCCGTAAAAGCTCGCGAGGAATAAATTTCCACGCTGACTGATGCGGTGCTATGGAATACGCCATTCATACTTTTCACGGTTTCGCCGCGTGATTTTTCTTGTTTCTTTATTTGCAGTTTAATTTACGAAACTTAAGTGATGTACTATGCAAGATAAAAAAAACAATACGCTAACAGGAGACGAGTAGGCAGACAGAAAGAGCCGTTCAGACTGTGTCAACCAAATGCAACATTTGCACGTTCACTGAGTCTTGGCCACCGGTGGGTCTCGTCCTTTATTCATGCTCTGCGGCCACGAATTCTAGGTTACAGGATGAAGCTATAGGCCAGATTTTATTGTGAGGCATAAAAGGGAGGACATCTGCATAAAATCTGTTCCACGGCTTCGTCGTCCGACACGGTATTTGTGGACGCACAACATGAATAAATCACGAGACCCACCGGTGGCCAAGACTGAATGAACGTGTCGTCATAGGGCTTGGTGAACAGCGATAGCGCGCAAGAACATCGTGGAAGCTAGATTTCTACTTTGAATCAGTAACCTTGGAACTCGCTTCTGGTAGGCACGTTATGTTAAGTGGGCCGCGGCCTGACCGAAGGCTTGACGTACCACGTTGCATTCGTGGGGAAATTGTAGACCCACCGGTTGAATCGAACAGGCATCCGCCTTCACATATGCAGAAAAGTCTACAAATACATGGGAGCAATATAAGCAATGAGAGTGTATATTTTGGAAAGATTATTTACTCGGCTGCTCCTGTCGGCCTTTTTCCGTCGGTAACAGCCGGCTGGGACGCGAGGGCGTATTTGAGTGCCAGAGGTGGAGAAGGGTGCATATGAACTGGCCTGCATTTTGTGCATTTTTTTTATTGGAACCCATGAACCGGTTCGTGCTTACTTCGTTGTCTTTTTTTTTCTTTTTTCAAGGGTATTGAGAGCAAGCCTTAGTGACTGTCCGTACACCAGCGTTTGCGGTGATACAAAACCACTTCACGTCACTCGCGAAAAACTAGCGCTTGGCACAAAGCTGTTACTGACTGCCAGAGAACAACGCAGGTGGCGTTCTACACCAGCTTCGTAACAAGCGTGCAGCTAGAAGCAATATTAGAGGGAACACGGGAGTGCGTGGCCTCCGCGCTTCGCAAAGCACTGCCGCCAACAGCCGACGAGAATGGGCGGCTCCAGGGCCATGCTTACAGGGCACGCTCCTTTGCTACCTATTCTCGCCGCATCTCCGCGACAGCGGTCCGCGAAGTGCGGCGGCCACGAACTCCCGTGTTCCCCCTAATATTTATTCTTCCTGTACAGTGTAAGATGTTTTGATGTCTCTATAACTTGCACCCTTACGCCCCGTCGTCAAGATAGCGTGGCTCTTGCGCCCCCTGAAGATAGATAGATTCCAGTGAGAGAACAAGAGCTAAGGCCTCGAGCAAATCGGACTAGAGTCGTAGCCCGCTTGAGAGGAGGACTGCCAGCGGAACGTCGGTCCCTGCATTCGGAGAGCGCCATGCCGCGTCACCATGCTTCTATTGCCAGGGGTTTATTCGAACCCTCGAGTGCTGAAGTGGTTGATTGTGCACGTGTGTTTCGACAACATCTCCGTGTTTGCTTGACCTTTTGCGAGCAGAGAAGCCGCCAAAGGTAAGGGATCAAGGGCGGAGTTAGGACTCCGACGGAGGGTAGAAAAGCAGCCTTACTGCTCGGCTTGGAACAAAACCGCTTAGTTTCTTTCCTTTTGACAAAGCCTGTGCGTGCCTCATCCTGCTGGCACATACAGCACCCAACATAGCCTCCCCTCGTTTATTAGCGAAGAGCTAAAACCTAGAGAAAAGAGGCAAAATTCCTTTTGTACTGACAGCAACATGAAGGACACTTGCGCTGGCCGGCGAAACGCAATGAGCCTTGGGGCGGGATAGCTAAACCAAGTATCGAACTTGCTACTGCTAAGATGGAACGCCGACGTGTTTTTCCTTACGCAATGGATACTTCTGATTTTCTTTATCGACATTTGCGCCAGAAAGGCGAAAGCATCATGTTAGTATCGGCGCACATCGTTGCTTTCACGTATTTACTTTTTATTTTCGGTCCGATTCATTCATAGCGACGCTTGAGGAATGGGCGTCCTGTGTAAGCATACATAACCAAATTACTAACTTATGGTTGTTGGCAAGCGCAATATTTTTGTGGATTGCCGAAAAAATTCAGTTTCGGACAAATGAAGTCCGGGAAATTTTCTGGTCAAACTTCCTGTTACTACACAATTAAATTCTAAGCATCCGGTTCAATGAAAGCCTCAAGCGAAAATAATAATAAAAAACACCAAGAACACTGTCCTGTTTTTTGCGTCATCCTCAATTTAAAACCAATCATATTGGTTTTCTGATGATTCCCTCATACAACGATATAGTGATCGCATAGAGTACCCAGGTTCGAAACCGACCGCGGCGGCCGCATTTCGATGGAGGCGAAACGCAAAAGACGCCCGTGTGCTGTGTGATGTCAGTGCACGTTAAAGATCCCCAGGTGGTCGAGATTATTTCGAAGACATCCACTACGGCACCTCTTTCTCCCTTTCTTCTCTCACTCCCTCCACTATTCCTTCCTTACGGCGCGGTTCGGGTGTCCACCGAGATATGGAGACAGGTACTGCGCCATTTCTTTTCCTAAAAGATGATGTTTATAGCTTTCTGCGGGGGTCGCACATCGCTCAAAGATTCCTCTGTAAGAGTTTGAAAAATAATTGATCGCTAAGATGCCATTCTAAAACATAAATATAATATCCTGTCAAAAAAAAACTAACGATTAATTGGCAAATATTTCCACTGGGAAGGCTGTAAACGGGGCTGGTTTCTTTTTCAAAGTCATTAGGATAGATTACTTTTTGCACTTACTGAAAACGAAGTACACAGGGCGCGAAGAATTTGGGGAGAGCGGCCTATCCAGTTTATTCATGTCTTTTTTGTCCTCTGCTTGAAAAAAAATAAAACATTATTTCTGATGACGACTCAATGCACGTGCGTATTATATCTAAAACTATTGGTGTGATACTGCATTGGGCGCTACGTGGGCAGTAGATTGTCTAATGGCATCACCACTTCTCATAATGATCATCTCCCAACTTCAACCTTTCCGCCCTTTCCACTTTCTGCTAGCCTGCAGTTCCAGCCCAGGAGCTTCTTCCCCAAAACTGACCTTCCAATCATTCCTAGCATTAACACTTTCTCTCTCTCTCTCTCCGCAACACCGGTTCCCCACCTTGTTATTCACTGACGGAAAGGCCAAACACAGCGTCAAAGCACAGAACTGGGCCAGTTTGATATTCGGAGAGCGGAAAGCGATCGAATGCTCCAGGTAGTCAGAAAGAAGGCGTAATTATCATGACTTCCGTATTTATTTCGTCATCATATTTTGCGCTCCAAGATAAAGCAGATAGACTACAAGGTTCCCGCTCGACCTCTGATTCGCTATTTCGCTTCGTAATAACGAGAAGTATCCGCAGTACCGACAGTGTTATGCCGCGTTCAGACTACAGTCGCAACCGCCGTAAACGTCGTACATATCGCATTCTGCGCAACTGCTGTAACTTCCTTTTACGCAACTAAAAACCGCCGATGTTCACACGAGCCCTTCGGTAAGATACGTTTGTTACGACCGGCCAATCAGCGCTCTCGGAAAACTGCTCTCCGCATTTTTCAACATGGCGCCGGTTAGCAGGCGGGTGTTAGCGGAGGTCGAGGCACTTCAAGCTCAAAATGAGCTCATCATCGTGTATGCCCTTGACCAACGCAGACGGCGGCGTCGTAGAAGAATGTGGGTGCGGCAAATCTTCCTTGATAGAGCCGTAGACGGAGACTTCCACAATCTTTTTGCGAAGCTGAGGACTGGCGACACTGCGCTGTTCTACAACTTCGTGCGGATGTCACCGCAGCAGTTCGACTTCCTCGAAAGCCTTGTGAGACCACTTATTGAAGTGCAACAAACGCCACTGCGAGAATCTTTATCATCTGCTGAGCGTTTGGCTATAACGCTAAGGTAAGCATTATCTGGGCGTTTCTGCGTCCTTTTCTCTGCTTCAGATGATAGACGCGGATGCAAGCGAGCTGCGCGGAGGGCTGTTGGCGAAATCTGTTTTTTTTTTGTTTTTGCAGAGAGAAAGCTGTTGTGTCATGTATAATAAGAGGATTTATCTTCTAGTCACAGCGATGGGCATATTTTAAAGACAGTTTCAAAGGCTCCGAAGCCCGTATCAAGTGCATATTTAGATATCCGGGGAGGGGGGGGGGGGCGTGCAATGCACTCTTGATGTAGCGAATTCACGCGGCTTTTCTACTTTCTTAAGGCTTTATGTATAGCATTTAGATTTCGCTACGCGAATTAGTGCGTAAAGTAAAGGCTTTTGCACAGGTGGGCCCTCATTTTTTTTTGGTCAGAAGTAACATTGTCCTTTATCATGCCTCTTGCTCACAGCGTAGTCTATGAAAATGAACTGGTGCCACTTGACAAAAGCACATTTTGCAAAGCAGCTGTCAACTGTTGTCTGCATGCAATGTTTTAGACAAAGCCAGCAAAAACCTATGTTGTCTTTTATATTCCAGGTTCTTGGCAAGCGGAAACAGTTACCAGTCCCTGGCATACAGCTTCAGGGTTGGGAAATCAACTATCTCGCAACTGGTTCCTCAAGTCTGCATTGCCATATGCAAGGTCCTAAAACCAAGGGTCCTGAGGCGGCTAGACCATAGGAAACTGAATTCCATTGCTGATGAGTTCATGTGGAGATGGAACTTTCCAAATTGTGTCGGTGCTATTGACGGCAAACACATTCATTTGGATGCACCGGCAAACTCTGGTTCCGTGTATTTTAACTATAAACGCAGCTTCAGTATGAACCTCATGGCATCCTGCGACGCGGGCTACAGGTTTACAACAATTTACATAGGGGCTGCTGGTAGTGAAAGTGATGGTGGTGTTTTTTCGTCGTGCGGGCTTGGAGAAGTCGTTGAAAATGCACACGATACATTCCCATCTCCTGCGGCCCTGCCCAATGGTGGCCCTGTGCTCCCCTTTGTGATGGTAGGAGACGATGCATTTCCTTTAAAAGTGAACCTGATGAAGCCGTACCCTGGTATCCAACCACCAAACACGCCAAGAAGAGTGTACAACTACAGGCTCTCCCGAGCACGACGCTGCATCGAGAATGCATTTGGAATTTTGTGTGCCCGATGGAGGGTCCTGCGGAACCGCATGAGTCTGCTGCCAAAGAATGCGGTTGCAGTCTCAGGTGCTTGTGTTTTTCTGCACAATTACTTGATGCAGGAGGGGAGGCTGCCAGGTGGCTATTGTCCACCACAGTTTGGAGACAGTACAAACAGTGCAGGTGTACTTATTCCAGGTGAATGGAGGAACAGCACAGAGCCCTTGCCACAGATGATTAGGCAAGGCTCTAATGCTTACTCTAGGAGAGCATCTGAAGTAAGAGACAGCTTTGCTACCTATTTTCATGGTCCGGGTTTTGTGAGTTGGCAATGGGTGTAAACGCAGAATTTACGTTGGAACTAATATTTCTCTGTGGCATTCTGTTCAAGTGACAGACGCCTTGACATAATGATTTGCTTTGACTGTCTGCTTTACTTTTGCTGACTGGATTGTTTAAGTGCAGAGATATCAGTAATGTTTTGCAAACACAAGTGTTGTTTTCATAGTACTTTATTTTGTTGGCAAATGACATTTGCACTGCATGCAATTTTCAGGACATTGTTCAGTAACTTGATGCAATAATAAAAAATTATAATTTTATTTCAGTAATGTTTCTTACGAGTCCAAAGACATTGCACAACGAGAGGCAGTGTGAACACTTGTTTAATATATTAGAAATACAATACAAAGAAAGAAGATGATTAATATATTAGAAATACAATACAAAGAAGCAAGAGCAAACAAAACAAACTAGAGCAAGAAGCGAAAATAAATTGAAAGAATGGGAAACAGGCAGAAAATATTTAATAACTAAATGTTTTCTCGGGCTGTTTCGGTTATGGTTTCAACAGCTGAACGACGGCGGTGACATCAAGGACGCATTCATGTCACGTGAGACATGGAAGAACTGTGGTAGTGTCACTGCTTTCTTCATTTTAAGTAACACCGACTCATATGCAAGCCTCCTCAAGAGTTGGAATTTTAAAAAAATGAACAAGCAGCAATTATATCAGAGGCTCACGTGTATGGTTCTACAACTATAGAGAAAGGGCACTGCACAAATCACATTGCGAAACGCCTAGGAACAGCCCTTCGGCAACTGAAGACTCCACTTCCACGTGGAGAAAAGCTAAAGGACCCAACAATACAAAATAGAATGTGTAACCTGCAGGTATCTATTCAGAATTTCAATATCTTTGATGCAAGTTTACAAAGGGTTGATACAACAGTAATGAGCCCCAGGAAAATAACGATACAAATGATCATAAATTTTTTTTCATACTACAAAATTTTATGAGCAAATTTTGGTTAGTTATTTGGGTTCTACAGTTACCAAGCTGCAAAATAAGCTAATGCTCCTCATTCTCAGTAAAAAATTTCTATGCAAAAGCATGTGCGCAAGAAGGCCTTTATTTTATGCTTGGTAGCAGCTGAGCAAAAAGTATGCATGCTACAAAAAAAAAACTTATTAGTTTTCTGAAGAAAGCAGAAAAAATAGTATAAGCACACAAAGTTTCCTTGTTCTGGGACAATTAAAAAAAATTTTGTTTCGAGTAGCATCTCCCCTTAAACACTTCACCTACACTGTTCCCACTTCGAGTTATTGATCAAATCACTCTCGCCCTACCATAAGCTTGCCGCCCCAATTAGCGCCGTTGGTAGAGCGACTGCTCCGGTGAAGCGGTGGTCCTGGGTTCAAACGCCGAACCAGGACGCAGTTATCTTTAACTGCGAAGTTTCTGTGGAAGCTGTATATTTCTGCTCTGTAGCCGTATGGATGCCAATGAGTAATTACTCCCTTATTGCAGTTTTTGCATGTTTCACATGACCTGAACACGTATCTGGCTTTACAGCATATGATTCAGCTGTTGAAGCCGAAATCAAAATGATATGAGAAACCAGAGTGGAAGCTTGGACGAGTTGGTGATGGTTCACTTACCACATAGCGCTAAACAGACACGGACGCAGGGAGGCAAACAGGACGAGCGCCCGTCCTGTTCGCCTCCCTGCGTCCATGTCTGTTTAGCGCTATGTGGCAAGTGATATGAGAAACGATTTCACCAATTATTCGCCACTCTCAGGGTATGCTGCCTCAATTAACAAACTGTGAATTTGCAGCTTAAGCTGCTCTTTTCTGCGGCCATCCACCTTGCCGAGAAGGCTTTTTAAGCTCAAAAGAAAATGCTCGTCGTCGTCCACGGACATGGTAGCCGTCGTCAAGTCATTCAGCCTCTGCCGGTTCGCTTGCAGAGTTGACATCATTATTTCGTCAAGGTCTGTCCTCTTTCTTTTCGCGCGCTTGCCGAAGTTTTTGCCTGGCGCAGACGTTACACTTGAGGCAGGCTGGCCACTTGGGGCAGGCTGGCCGCTATGGGCAGGCTGAAAGTGCGTTTCATTACTGGGCTCCATCGGTGCTGAAGCAGACACTGAAGTGGACAACCCTTCCGTCTCATCAGGCAGTGCAAGCTCCTCCTCAGTGCTGTCTATATAAAATGAGCGGCATAAGCCTTCAACAGAAGCAGCCGAGTCAGCGGCTGGATCAAGCGACTGCGCATGAACTGCAGTCTCATCTCTTTTCGCCAGGCGGTGGATGGTATGGGAAAAAAACATAAGATGCTTATATGCACACATAAACTCAAGCATAATTAACAACACAAAGAGAATAGCGCATGCAAGGTTGTGTCACACAGGGCTGTTTATAAGCTTCCTGTTAACACGCGACAAGTCAATGATGCCCCATTGTATGGGCTGGTTTTAGCTTCTAAATATTTTCTGCTCCCGGAGGCCTTTTTGTGATAGTAGAATGGAGCAGAAACGCTAGCCATGTGCTCTGGAATGAAGTAGGTTGTGGTGAAAAAAATAGATCAGTTGTGTCCCACTGATTGTTGTTACTTCAGGAAGTGAGGAAGTCAAGTACTACGTACATGTCAAGCATGCTATTAAAACAGATCGCCTGTAAAGTGCCAATGCCGAAATTCAGAGTACAAAGGATGTACTGTGGGCTACAGATTTTTTTTTTTTTTCACCAAGGGGCCAGTTAGTCTACGCAAAAATGTAGGTACACCAAGCGTGGTTTTATTTCTTTCTTCATCGAAATATGACGGCTGCAGCCAAATATATCAACCCATGCTTTGCAGTAAAACACCACAGCCACCGAGTACCAAAGGAGCTAGCAATTGGCTTTTACCTTCGACGTTGTATTGCGTCGGCTAGGAACATTAAATTTGGCATCAATGTCCATCCTTTCTCGACATCCGCTGCGCCACTGCCGGACTTCGTGTATACTTTCCTGAGGCGGAGGAACTTCTGCCTCAGGTAGCTCCACCGATGCTGTAGCACTGGCACTGCATTGAACATAGGAAAAGAACGTGTTTACATATTACACATTGCACATATTTTTCTGAAAAATGCGTTCGTCTAAAGAAAGCTCACTGCTGCCATATTATGCTGATCTCATTTTTACAGCCCAACATGAGGTATATGAAAATTTGTGTGCACTACCGTAAAAGTGAGCTATGAACGTTCATTTCAGCCTACCAGCTCGAGTTCGGCAAGCTAAGATCAAAAACAAAGGGGGTCACTTCATCGCTGATTAAAGACAAATCGATAGCATAGCCTGTCGCTATATACACTCGTGCCATTGAGACACATAGTGTGACCCACTCCCATAGCCAACCTTGCACGTGTTGGTTTACAGTGCGGCTCCCAGTCGACGGCTGGAGCAAGTTGCGACTAGCAATTATGCGCTACAACTCACGTAGATTTCAACGCAATCAATCACCACTTGTGCGCTAATTCCGGGGCCCGCAATTTTTGCCCTAGAAATCACCGCTTCACCACGTGTGACAGCGAAACAACACCGGGAAAACGCCTCGACGGGAACAGCACCGCCGACAATATTGTCAACGCTCGCCCAGCGCCGTAATCGCACTTTTCTAGACGAGGGAAAGAATTTGACTGTTGCGAGTTTGTCCGCAGATGGAAAAAAACGAAAAGCACTTACCGCTTTGGTTCAGTGCGCTTGCTATTTCGAGCCAGGCGTCGTTTTGTAGCTGCTTATCCCTGTATGTTTTTAGTCGCTGGTCGTACAGAAGCGGCCTCTGCCGCACTTCTTCTATCAGCAGCTCATCTGATAATATAGAAATAGCTTCCGCACTGTTCATGATGAAGCTGCGGGCAGACCACACGGTGACAACACGAGCGAGCCGAGACAATGTGGCAGTGTCGGCATGTGTCGGAAAGGCCCCAGCGTCGCTTTGAGCGCAAAATTTGAAAAGACCGGAAGCCCCGTGACCGGAAAATGAAAACCGAAACTGATGCGCGCATTGGCCGAGCAGTAACAGTTGTATCTGTGCTTGTCGTAAAAGTCGCGGGTCTACCGACATTTACGTCCGCGCTGGCAGCAGACTTTGCGTAGTTTACGCTCAATGCAACACTCGTCTGAACACACTCACTGCGTTTTTTGCGTTTACGCTTACGATCCTTACCAACGATCCGTGCGTAGCGTACGTAGTCTGAACGCGGCTTAAGAGTAGTTTTACGTCCTGGCAGTACCACACAAGCAGAACGCTTATTCGGTGCACAAAAAGAAAGGATTCATCGGAGTGGAGTCCACCAAGTCAGCATAGGCGTACTGGCTACACCTCGTGGATGCGCCGCGAAGCACTTCACGCCGAGGGCGCCACTTTCGCACTGTTCCGCGCGGTAGAAAGTTCGCCGGAAGCTAAACGAAATGCGACTCTTGGCGCTTCCAGTAGGAGTCATTTTAGGAGATGAAACCACCGCTATATGCCGAAGAGTTAGTCACAACAAATATGCATTTATTTTCGTTTACGCTCCAAGCCGTTGCTTTGCTCCGGCATTTTTCGCTGAGCACTTGGGACTGCTGCATCGCTTTGTTACGCCTCGCTGCAAAAAGACCATGTGACCACGAACAGTGGAGCTTGCAGTCACGCTATTGTTCTATGAAAGCACGTAGAGGGGATGTGTGAACGGTTAAAGATAGGAAAAAAATGTCTACGTCGGCAGATTTAAGCCTTTAATAGAGTATTGACTTCGTTCCTGCAAGGTGCAACTGAAAACCGGGACCCACCATGATTGGGACATATAAGCATACCTTCTATAGAAGCTGGCCTTGCTCTACCATCCCTCGCAACCCTCGTAGAACTCATCTTCGCCTTTTTGGTAACATTTTTTCACCACACTCACCTGCGCGGAGAGTTTATTCTCCCCTTAGAGTAACTTCCACCATGGATGGATCACGCTCACAAGGTTAAAGTACCATTTTGCGGAACCAAAACTAGCCCTCATTCCTTTTTACCCCGGACATCCGAAGAGTGCAATCACCTTCCTGTATCACTAGATCTTACTGACGATCAAGGCTTATTCAAGAATGCATTAGCTAACATTGTATGACTATCAACTTTTTGTGCAATTACGCTCATATTGTAAAATTTCTTTGTTTTTTTGCAGAACCACTTTCCTCTTTAATTCCCTCCTGACGATAAAGATATTTGAAATTAATAAAAAAATACGTATTTGCGAACCACACAACGCAGTCTACCATTTTGTGAGCTTTAAAAAGACCTGTTCCAGCTCGTCTTCCAGCGCGGCAGCAGAACTTACGAACAAGATAGAAGAATGAATGACTGCTGAGTTCTTGGGTTCCCGTTGTGTGCTGCATAAAGCAGCCTCATACACAGCTACGACCAGATGCATGACTTAAGCTTTGTTGCAATATAATATTTTCTCCCCTCTCGTCTGTGTCCCTCAGTTATATTCACTGGCAATTGGGGAGTCACTGACCCATTATCGGGAGTGAGCCATTGGCTCATAGGAGGGTATGCTGAAACAGTTTCAGTTAGCGTACTTAAAAGCTCCTGCTCATGTTGTGAATAGGGGGTGCCACTGTACCGTAGCGATCTCGCAAATAAGAACCAGGCACAGCCTGTCTATGCGGTGCGTGCGATAATCGCTGTGTGAGGGCTGCCCCAAAACAGTGTGTGCGGCTTTCGATTCCTTCTTTCTTTGTAGAAACACGGGTTTGGGCTGGTTGGTGCTTCATAACGAATATTCTGCAAAACGGAGCGAATGACGAGATACACACGAGAAAACTAAAGACACATAGGTGCCAACCTACAACTAAATGAATTTGAGAAACCTAGCACTCATGTATAACCAACAAGGTTGTAGAAAAAATATTACGGAGGGCACGTAAGACTACTTACGTGCTTTGGGTGCGAAAAAAATTGTTATTTTCTACACTTTTGTTTCCTTTTTATCTTCATTTATTCTGAGATTTTTCTCTTCCTTTCTCATGACACACCTGCTTATTAGCATACAGTCGTAAGGAAACTTACACACTAGGTTCACCTTTGTTCGCCAAGAAGCAAAGCGGTTTTGTGGCCTACGGTTTGCGTGTTCGCCTCGCAATCCGGAATTCCTGGACTCACTTGCCCGCACCTTAAGGAGAAGTATTATTTTTCTTTGACACCACGGTGACGTCATCTGGGATTTTTGTCACCACTGCTGCTGGTCGACGCCGACGCCGGGTTTCGTTGTCCAATGAGCCAAATAATGAATTCGCATTAATGCGGAAATATGACTAGGCAGACGAAGCGCAAAAGTAGAATCACCGCCTGGTCCTAGATTTGGAAGTTTCGGACATTCGTCAGCACTGGAAGAAGGGAGCTGCGATATCAGCGCGCATATATATATATATATATATATATATATATATATATATATATATATATATATATATATATATATATATATATATATATATATATATATATATATATATATATATATATATATATATACGTGTTTCTGCTGACACGATGGCAAACAATCACGCCGGGTAAGGCGTAGAAAAGAATGCTTGCCCATGACTCTCGTTTGCTTACAAAAGTTGTGTTTTTCTGTCCAGAATAGCCCATTCGCTGTCGCTATGTCTTTTCCAGAGGGGCTAGCTTAGTTTATGAGCGCGGTGTATTGAAGCATTTGCAGTCTTCTGGACCTGCTGTGCATTATAGAATGCCTGGTAAAGTTGTTGCAAATAAACTTCGCCTTGCTGCTCGTTCCGGTTTCCCGCTTTGTTTTCTACGCTCTTGGCACCCGTTCCTGAGTTCCACGTCGTAGTCGTTGTCGGCGTTGTCACGCGTAACCGGTCGCCCGAGTAGCAGAGGGAGACAAGAGAAACGTCAGGGAGAGGATTTTGGGGGGTGGCCAGCAGCATAACACGCCACCTGACAGCCGTGGCAGGTAGAAGCTGCCACGGCTGAAGAGCTGCGCTAACATTTCTCATTACCGACTACCGTAATCGCCTGTGAATATTTTATTAAAGCGAAAACTTTACCAGGCTATGTCGACAAGGTCGTGTCCGCAAAACGTGTCCACAGCAGTTGTGAGCAACTTAGAAGAGGTAGTGCCAAACGAATGGTTGTAATCGAAAGAGAATGATGTGAGGATGATGCGCATAAAAAAAATTATGTCGAAACAGTGATAGTTTAATTATTTAGAGCAAAAAATGTCAGAAAAGTGGGCTGAGCTAGAGCAATGTGTGGCGAAAAATTTGAAAGCGAAGCGTGGCGCCAAATTAGAAAACTCAAAATGTGCAATTGATTTAAGTCTATTAAGTTAGACAATTATTTGTGGTAATTGGGAAATTGAGTGAATTTACATCAGTGCTCAATCGAGTGAATGTGAGGAGAAGGGACAAGTGAAGCAAGGAGAGGCGACGAGGGAAGCAAAGGGAGGCAAAGAGAAACGAGGAGGCGTCAATGCTTTCGCATTCCTCCAACGCGGGTGACCGCAGTGACCTCAAACGTTTAGGTTTGCTCAGCCATGGAGCATATTGTCACGTGGTGGCGACAACGTAGATCCTATTGCGCGTGGCTACACACAATCCTGATAAACTGGTAGCATCTCTCGTCAGAAACAAAGTGATAAAGCCGCACGCCGGTGGCTTTGACCATGAACAAATAAACATTACAAAGCTTTGCGGTAATTTGCTTTCTTATCAGTGGTATTCGCATAAGTTTTACATTTGTTCACTTAGCTTGTTCTTGACCATCAACTATTCCTGCTGAGTGACACGGTCTTAAAATACCTACCTTTCTATAGATACGACAAATACATAAGGTGGCTGTTAAGCAAGTTAATTTCAGGAAGCTTGCATGCCTTATATCGGTTACAATTTTTCCGCCATACGAAATACATTTCTACAGAGCGCGCTAATTGTAGATTCGACAAATTAGCAGTCCACACTTTTAGCCACCGCGGTGGCTCAGTGGTTATTGCGTTCGGCTGCTGACCCGAAAGCAGCGGGTTCTACCCTTGCCGCGACGGTTGCATTTCTATGGAGGCGAAATTCTGGAGGCCCGTTTACTCTACGATGTCACTGCACGTTAAAGAGCCCCAGGTGGTCGAAATTTCCGGAGCCCTTTACTACGGCGTCCCTAATATCCTGAGTCGCTTTTGGACGTTAAACCCCCCCCCCCCCCCCCCCCCTAAACCAAACCAAACCAAATGCCACGTGCCCGACTGAAAATTTGCTACGAGAAATTATGCGCCCAGAAAGATCGAAGCAGCGTATCCATGAAGTTTTGATTTGTGTGTAACAAAACAGATTGCCATTAAATTGCTCCTTGTGGACGAAACACGGTCTCGTATTCTCTCGCTTGCTTCCCACATACGCTGGCTTCAAGCTTTTTGTCTGCGACAAAATTTGAATGTTATTCAGATTCTTTTTGTCTAATAAAGCTGAAGAATGTACAGTATGCCTTTATTGTCATTCCAGTGTTATAACAATGATTTTACTGTTCTTTTTTAGTCTTTCTTTCTGAAATCGCCAAATATATTTAGGGTCTATATGTACGCGATTAAGTGTTATTAATTCGTCAGTATGTTTCGATTGTTAAGGAAGAGCAGGCTTTAGTCAGGGGCGAAATCCTATTTTGCTAGCTTTTCTTTGGTTTGTATGAAGCATATTAGAACAACTTAAAAAAATACAGAGAATGTTTGCTACATCCGAATCAGTGCAAAAGCACGCATTATGCCCCATCCGCCTTGGTTATGGCCATAATCGGCGCCTTGTTATGGCCAATCCCCCTTGTATGTACGTGCCAATTTATGAGGCCAAGAACAACAGCTGCGGGCACGCAAGAGGCGATTTTGCTCGGGTCGGAACCACGGGACTAGTTCCACGTAGAGGACGACGAAGAGCGGCCAGTGCCGCGGGAAGGAGCACTCGCGCTAGGCGAACAGACAACGGGCGGTTTTACTCGGTGTTGGTACCCATCGGACTAATGCTTGCGCACTTATAAAAAATGATTGCCTCGGTTGTAGACCCTGATGTTATTCTTACCATGCTTTTGAGCTTCAAAAGAAACGGTTCCGCTTGCAAGTAATATTTTGTGGACACTGTTTACGTTCTCGTAATGAAAGGGCTACTGACAGCTTGCAACTTTTACGCGACCTAATAGGCGTGAAAACGCTTGGTTCCTCTTCTGGGTTAATTAATTTTTTGCGTCAACGGATAGTTCTTCAGTGTGTCTGTGAACAATTTCCACTTCCCGCAGGAAGTATTTTCTAGAGTATTTTACGCCAATTTGATTAAAATCCCCGCAATGTACGACGTTTATGCGCAGGCGGTTATTGTGATGATGGCTGCGCATGTCGTTGAAGTGCGTGATAAAATTGGTGCCGTGATTTAGCGAACGATGACAAAGGTCTGGCGAGATAAGCCTTTGTAAGATCTTCGAAATTCCGTACGTCACGACTGAGAGATTTGTTCCTCTTCCAGACACCAGTATGATGAATGCATTTGTTCATCTATATTCCGGCGCCTCCGCACCCCGGGGGCGTTTTTACGTTTTGTTTTTATTTAAATCCGATTGACGTGGCCGGAATTCGATCCAACGAGCTTGGATTCATCAGCCAGATGCCAAAGCCACTGAAACACCACGGCCGTTACACATCTGAGGATTACTCCCGGATCTTTAACAACTTAGTGTCGTCTGAAAGAATTACCTCTACTATTTTTTTGGAGTCCCATGCAGAACGAAAAAAAAAGTGGGCCTTGCGCATGATCGAATGTCTTCCAGTTTATAGTGCAAGTATCTGCACGTACTCGAATGTCAAATACAAAGGGCGTGATTTGCTATGATTTGTGGTCACGCCTGCCGAGCCCACAAAGAGGTGGCGACGACTGGTGGTCCTTTTCCTTCATCGGCGATGCCTATTCCGAAGGCGATGGCGGGCGGTCCGCAAGTGCCCGGGCGCGACGGTGTTTGGTTGATCTGTCATTGTGTCTGGAGATGCCACGGAAGGTCACCGCGGGGAAAGTTCAGGCTGCATGCGCCAGCTATAACATCAGACGATAGGAGACAGGTAGCAGCAAGCACCTGTACGAAAAATACGGAGGGCTTGATTACCTTCAACTTTCTGACACTGCTCTCCAACCTACATATTTCCTATTAAAGAACCCGGAAATGAAAACGCTGCTCATTTTATGCGGTTTGAGGGTACGGCAGCCAAGGTGCTTTCGGAAAATGCCTGTCGTATTAATCGCACACTTTACGTTTCATGGTTGGTCTTTTATTTCTAAAAGAAAACCTGCTACCTCCTGCGAAGTTATAACGTGATAATGTTAAAGGGACTATGCAATAAATTAAATGAGGTTGCGTAAAGCAGACGAGAGATTGGCATTCGATCACGCGTCACCCCAGTGCAAGAATTTTTGAGCTAGCATCAATAACAACGAATATATAGAAGATTAAAAATTACACTCCTCCTCTCCCCCCTCAACTCGTACACGCGGGGCACCAGAAAAAAATAAAGAAAACAGGTGCGGGACTGGGCCCCGCCTATGAATACGTCATCAGCTGACGTTCGGTTTGCAACTTCCGGTTGTCGCACCCAGCGCCCCAGCAGCAGCATCGGCAGCATCTTCGCCTTTCTGGATTGCGGCGCGCGTCAGATTTCTTTGCTTGTCGTCTGTTGTTGCGGGCGAAAAAGATACTGCGGATGGCTCCGGAACTCCTGACAGACAGAGCCGGCAGAGGTAAATTGAAACCATATGCGCGAAGGCAATGACCTCGCTCGCGCGGCGGCACGAGCAGACGACTTTCACGGCTACCGGAAACGTGACCGTGACGTCGTGGCTGCAGTGGCTACAGCGAATGACAGCGTGTGGTGGCCTGCCGACGTCACGGAGTAGTGACGCCTATTTTCACGATTTTAGTTGCAAAATCTGTCACTACGAGAACACCAATCGGCCCGCGAATATTGGAAAACACGGTTTTTAAAAATTCATAATAAATTACTGGCTCAGTTCCCAAGACTCATACTTGGTGTGAATGCTCCTTAGCATCATTTCTAAGCATTGAAAACATTTACAAGCGACATTTAATTCATTGCATAGTCCCTTTAAAGCTACCGCTGTGCGCAAAACCTGGCATCACCGGTAGTGGCGGAGGCGTTGTGAGCGAAAAAGTAGGTGACCCACCAGCCATCTAGGTCACGTGACCGTGTTACATCATCACAACCTACCCACAAGATTGTGAGCAAACTTCCCACCTTGGCAGGTGGCAGTTAAATTAATGATTGGTCGCGAGACGTTTTTCGGGAACAGCGACCTATGCCTCACAAGCCTCACCGGTGGACGCGCTTGAAACAGCCTCCTGCCGAGTCAGCTACGCACCGCTAACCGCTGCCCCATGCGCCTGGAGAGGTATGAGGACTCCTGGAGATTTATGAATGTAAAACAGAGAATGTTCAATTCCGCAGGTATGCACATTAACCAATTATAGCTCTCGCCTCTTTCCCTTAAGGCGGAGCTTAAGTGTCGCCTCCAGTTTTTCAAAATGAAGATGTGTCGTTTCGTTCGCTTGCTTTGAGATGAAAGTGCAAGAGACTGATGTGAGCGACTCCTTGCGTAACTCATCGGAAATGCTACATTTTACAAAAACACATAAGGTGAAATTGAAATTTCAAGTGGTGACCACTTTCCAACGTCACACAAGAAGCAAGTTCACAATTGCGTCCATCCCATGTTTGTAGCATAGAATTACTTTTGAAAATAATTTCGGACCCGCATATGTGCGGCTGTGTGGCTTCGTCGTGCGGCCGTCGGTCGCAAGGTCGCAACTGTTCGATCCTGCGGTGGCCCTATTTCGATGGCAGCAAAATATGAAAACGTCCGTCTGCTCTGCGATGTCACCGCACGTTAAAAAACCTCAGGAGGTCGAAATTAATTCGTAGCACTACGGCGGCGTCCCTCACAGCCCATGTGTCGCTTCGGGGCGCTAAACAACACACTTAAAAAATAACAAGTTTTCGAATAGTGATTCGAATATCCTGCTATTCGATTCCCTGAGCGAATGAAACAGTGCACGTTCAAAATGATTTGGAACGAACCAAATCCGTTCTCAAGTTTCGAGATGGACGCGAGGATTCCGTTTGTTCTTTCCGAAGTTCGCAGTAACTGGACTCCCCATATTACAGCGATATATACAACTAAGTCAGAAGTTGGGCTTATTTAGTTACAAGGAGTCCGTTTTGTACGCCTGCAGACGCTGTCACGGATATCTCCAATGTGTCCAGCGTGGTCACGTGCTCGTCGCTGGGAGAATAGCTGCAGACAACTTTTAAGGCTAAAGCCTTTAATGGCTCATACTCGCGGCCATGACCTTGCCCAGGCTCAGGTCATGTCTGGCCTCAAGTCAAGTCACACCGATGACTAAACTCGATAAGAAAAAAAAAAAAACCTTTGTGTACGGCGAGATTCGAACCACCATCCCTCCGTTCCAGAGGCAAGCGTGCTAACGACTACGCTACTTTCTGTTCTTTCTTTTCTTTTATTGGACTACGCTACACCTGCTTTTGTCTTTATTGCCTGTGTCGAGACTACGCTACTTCCTGCGAAAGTGCATGTAGTTCTCATTGTCTTTATTTTTCATTCTTTTTACAGTCCCACAATAATTTTTTGTCCACCTTAAGGACCATGGAGAGTGTTTTCGGAAAGGCGTCGAATCAGACGGATGCCTCCCAAACGTCCTCCAATTTCTCCGGCATTTAAGATTCAAAACAATTGTGTACTTAATCAACATTTTAACCACACATCAGTGACACAAGCAGCAACACCGCGCTAAAGGCTTTCGCCTCATAACACCTTAGGTCAACAAATTGCCTCCCCCCCCCCCCGCCTTAGAATTTTGTTTGAACGTTACATAACCAACCACGCTCGAAGCGTTCAAATTGTGGAAGGCCGGGCTGCTCTCCATCGCGTTTACCATAGTCCTGGTGCGTTGGGAGGGCATCTGCTTTTTGTGCGATCTAAAAAGCTATGGCTATTATTGCTTTGCGTACCAGAGCCTCGTCAGTGAAAGGCTCTCAGGCGACATCACATGACGACAACTGTGCATAAAAGATGTTTGCTGCAAGTTGAATCCAATGTGTTTTATAGGCTGCATACAAAAGAGAAAGATTTAAAGAAAAGTGATTGCACTTGTAGCAAGTCAACATGCGTCTGATAAGTTGGGTGTTCTTCTGCGTCCTCCTTCATTCCTGGGACCAACGATGTTGGGAGACCTGAGTGGATTGTATTCCGAAGGTGCATTCTTGTCTTTGGTTCGGCGTTTATATTTGGATGCAGTGGACGTCTTGGCGTTGTGTTTAGCGCTCGTCAAAATGAACTGGCTGTATTTCTCCATCAACCGGCAGTTACGGCACCTTGAGCAGGTTCATGAGGAATGGCTGTCTTCGTTGCGATTTCGAGAGTCTACCTTAACTTAATCGGAGCAGAATGCGGCTCATCGTCCGCCACCAAGACTGTGGGCTGCAGCCCTTACAGTGGTACGGCGTGGCAGCAGTGGCAAGGGTGCAGCGGTGAAGGCAGCGCAAGGCACGAGCGGAAAGCGTACTTATAAACGGCCCTGTTTGGTGTCCGCGCGTAGTTTCACATGGCAGCAGCGCAGGTGGAGAGCCGATTGGGCATTCGACGCATGCCCTGTAACCGGCTGGGCCAGCAAGCCATATACCACGTGTCTGGTTTTTTAACTGCTCAAATCGCGGAAAGTGTCTCATCACCGACTGTAGCTTGAACCCACTAGGCTTCTCCTTCGACTTAAAGGCTCTGCCCAGCTGGCAAGGTGTCCAAAGCGGGAGAAGCTTGGCAAGGGGGTTGTTGCTATGCGAGCGGTGAAACGCTCTTCGGTCTCCGCGCTTGCGGTAAGCGCGATGTTTTCGACTGCAGGGAGGAGTTTACAGCGCCTCTTCGTTGGCTCTAACCGAACTGTGCGGCCACGGTTGTTCATTTTATCCAAGACGATATACATCGCCCTAATGCATATTTTTAGGGTAGCGACCTAGGTCGTAGTAAGTTAGCGCTAGTTATATAACTGCAGCCGTTAAAAGTGAGCTCGACTGTAATTTAAAAAAAAAAACTGACGCAAAGTTTCAATACGGCATGCCGTGTCTTTTTTGTTTTTGTTTTTGACGGTTGTTACGAAGCAGGACCCACTCCGAAGCCGCACACCATGCTGCCGCGATCTCTCCGCACGGAAAAGAAAGTTCCGCACAGCGACGCGCTCCATTCGTGTGGCGGCGTACACAATGCTTATACATACGGCTTTCACTATAGGGTGACCTGGCATGGCTCAGCCAGGGTTAGCAAACCCTGACTTCATGCCCGATATCGGAGATCATGGTTTCAAAGTCTCGCCCCTTTCGTCAACTCAGATTTGGGGCTAGTTTGTTCGCTGTTGTCATAAAAAGAAAAATGTAAATTTCTTATGCGTGTGACATGACGGCGACAGCATTAATATACAGGTTTGCGGTTAGGTGTCCCCTAGTGAAGATCAGTGTTTCGTCAGCGACAGTTGCAGCTCCAATTCCATGATTTGTAGCGCCGCCGCTAGCGCTTCGCTGTTTCTCATGAGTATTCGTATTGTGCGAATATTGGCACACGTATCGAATCAAATATCCGCACAGATATTGGATTCGTATTAGATTATTTTTCAACGACACTATTGGTAATCGATTCAGTAGCAAAGCTAGCCTATTTGTATTTGATTCGGGTTTGAAATTGTATGATTCGCGAACCTCAACGGCTATGGCTTGTGGGCGACCTTCTTTGTACAAATTTTTGAGCTACCACAGTGCAAATCCAGCAAATACTCCGTCCACAATGCACAATTGCTTATCGCAGCACGCCGGTGTAAACTGTTTTCGTATCCTGGCTTTATTTACCCTCCGCTCCTACCTCATTCTTCTTTAAGGGCTGCCGACATACCAGAGTTTTCTTTTTCAGTGTTTTCAGCAATAATCAACAGTTTAAATAACACATGTACAATGATGGCCTCGCAACCGCCGAGTTTTCTCGCTTTTTGTAAGTGCCAGATTTTAGGTCACAGGCCTCCTAGGCCTGAAAGCCTTTTCGAGGCCTGTTATTTTGTCTTTGCACTTCTTAAGAATGGAATGACTTGCCGGCGGAAGTGGTATGCCGCCGCGTGGCGTATCATTTTTACAGAGCTATTTGCCTCTCCACCAGCCGTCTAATAATGCCTTGAGGCACTCTCGTCTGTTTCTGGTGAAGCGTGGATAACGAGAAAGGTCCACAATTTTTATGATCAAAAAGTAGTCAAAACTGTATTGTGAGAAATCTTACTGCTCCCGTGGTTTGCAACACGCTTCATCAAGAACTTTATAATCGATCGGTGCCAAATGCTTTTATGGACGCCGAAAGTCGTTCGGTGCTAACAAAGGGATATTATTCCGCAGCTTTAAGGTCAGCTTGGCCAAACTTGTGGCCTAGCAAACGAATCTGTAAAATACCTCCTTTTGCCCCGGCGTCTGTGCACCGAAACGATGAAAGCGCAGGACAGGCATCTGAGTATCTCACTGTTCTTTGTCTTTATGAGCATTTTCTACTATGCACATAACCCACTCGCCCAACTTTCTGCTCTAATCAGTGAGTATCTCACACAAAAAGTCCCTTTCAGTGTTCGGCGCCTCACCAGAGGGCATTTACAACAACACACAAGACTTTATTGAGGTTTTACTTCGCGCATATGTCAAGCAGCCCCATCATGTCGGGCCAAATGACATGGCTTGGAGCGACAGGTTCTGATAATGCTACTCCTGCAGGAATCATCCGAAACGCAAGAAGGGAAAACAACATTTAGAACACTGCAAAAGACCACATATATGCCTGGTACTGCAGCCACACAGGTTAACAGAGTGTTGTGCAGACAACAGCGGCTCTTATGTACTTTACCTAGACATGGCGCGCAACTTGCTGATTCCTCTTAGACGAGTTGCCAGATAGCTACTCTTAAGCGCCTAGTTGTGCTATGTACAAGGCATATTGTTCTCCACTATTTTATCGACCCTTTTGCTTGGCACCTGATTCGTTGTTTTGCTAGAGTTTAATTTCATTCTTCACTAATATTGCTAAATCTGGATCACTTTCATTAACTCGCGCATTGTTTCGTGCGTTGGGAAACCAACTTCGAAGAATTTAAATACTTAAATACAGTTCTTCCTTGCTTTGTGAAAAAAAAAAACTCACCGGAACGATCGTTTCCTCAGAGTAATGGAAATCCGGAAGCAACTATAACAGGAACTTTCGCCAGAACTCTGAAGACCAACTCACTGTTCGTAACATAATCAATACTCTCTAGAGCCCTGCTTCCTCTCAAGACCTCGTCAGCGTTTGCGGGCTCTTTTGATTTTATCGCTGGCAAGCTTGGGCTAACACACTCTCTGCCTCATGCACGAAGTGGCACACTTGGCCTCGGACTCACAGGTGCTAAGGTCCTCTACGGCTGCACCCAACAAAGTCAAACCACCTCAAAAAAATTCAAGCGTTATGTAGTATCTTCCACTATGAGATGAATGCTCTGAATTCTTGACATGTTTCGGAGAAGGACTAGGCTTCCATATCGAACCGCTCGGAGAATTCTGGTCTTGACTTGTTCAGTGTGTTGCCACTAAAGCCTTCAATGCCACATTTTCTGCTTTCAGTGGTAATCAAATTCACTTCACGTTAAATTTCACGCTAAAACCAACTTTGCATTGGCGACTATAACGCACAAAACTGCCTCGTGAGCGGACAGTATGAAGAGTGCGCCGTGGCGTTCGACACAGAAGGAAAATAAAAAAAAATCCGTTCGTGTTCGGCTAAGCTGCACTTGGGTGAGAAGCGCATAGCCCATTGAATGGCTTCGGACTAATTTCGATTGCCTAGGGAAGCTCAACGCGCCCCAAAATCAAAGAGCATAAACATTTTCGTCCAATTCCTAATGCGCCTCCAGTGGCAGAGAATCGAAGCCGCTACTTCGTGCTCACTCACTAAACGACGCAATTACTCAGCCATCCCAATGGCGACCTGTGGCTATAGGGTGTACGCGGCATGGAGGAGAAGAAGGTGCGTGGCCTTGCGTGATCGGCACTCTTATAGGAGGTGTTTCCTAGTCTCTGCCAAGAACATCGCGAGTTCCTTCAAAGGCTGCTCACATCGCCGCACCACAGACACGGCCTCCCGGTCTTGCAACACTCGGATGCGGAAGTTTCATTGCGTGCGGCTCTTTGGTCAGTCTGGGCCCAAACAGCAGCACGCGACACTAACTAAATGTAGAAAAAAGCAAGAGAAGATGCATTCCTCCCGCGGTGCGTAGGGCCCGACGGGCCACAAAAAAGAGTGGCGCGCTGCCCCAAGTTCTCCGCAATAAAAAGGTTCCGTAAATACCCCACGCGCGCGTTCATATCCCGAAATCTGCGAAGAATAATGACCGCAACACGCTAGTGTGCAGCGGGAAATAAAACGCGCGGGTTCCGTGCCCTGCAGACGCGACAGCATTGAGGCAGAATAAAGTTTTAAAGCGCGTCTCCATCCAAGTGCCGCCGCCGCTGCGGCAGGCATCAAACAAAGGGGATGGAACCGTTTTTCATTTTCGCAATCGCGGTACCGCCGATGATGAGCGATTCTCACGCGCGGGACTTCCTGCGAGCGCTGCCGGCCCCGCCAACTCGCTCGGCGCGCACACGGGCTGAATACGAAATAATGTAGCGAACCGCGCCGGGTCCTTCTCGCGCGCACTCCGCCACGTAGAGAGAGAGCTCCCGCGACTCGCGGCGACGAAATGCCGTTCAGTCGATGCCTCCGCTTCGCACGCGGGCGACAGCGCTACGAATGGCCGTTTCTAGTTGCACAAAAGGGGGTAGAGGCCGATAAAGAGAAGCGGATGACTTCTCGGCCCGTATACGCCAAGTTGAGCGGCGTCGCGCCTTTTTTTACCTTTGCGGAGATGCCGTTTCTCCTAGGGCGGCTTTCTATTTATTGTCTATGTGTGCACGCTCGATGATTAATGCTATCCGGAAGCGCTCTTAAAGAGTCCTCTCACGTGTGACGCCTCGCCGTAGCGGTGTTGTCTGGAGGTATGATCAAGAAACGCCGTTGCTCGGCTTCCCACGGCGCCCGGATACTAGCGTTCATGGGAAATCCTCTGGCGTGTTATGGCGGCTTCCACGCGCAGGCATTTTTCGAGCATTTCACAATTCCTCTTCACTGTTGCTTTTATTGAAACCAGTGACGCCGGCGAGGTGTGAGAGAAAAAAATAAAGATCGGAGAGAACGGGGGGGGGGGGGGGGGGGGAGAACTGAATTTTCCCGGATGCAAATTCTCAACCTCTAGTTCGGAATGATTGTAGCTGGCGATGGATATCTCACACCCGTACATGACGCATAAAAAAAGTGGGGCCTCATAGGCGCCTCAGCAGTGAACGTTCCGTACCACCACCACGCATTTCGCGGCGTTTCCCTCACTTGCTGATTACGAAAGCGATGAACATGTTTTCAGTGGTAGAAAGGTGCCGTACTCAAACCATGATTAAAGTTGGAGTTCTAGAAAGGTTTCTGCAGCGTTATTGACGTGGTCATCATAAATGGAGTCAGCGGTGACGCAAACACGAGGTGCGAGAGGCAACTACATGCTGTGATCGGCACCACATATTCGTCCGCTTCGACAGATCTTCATCACTTTCAGAGTCAGAGAAATGTACCTTCTACTCGTGAATTTGCCGAATGGAAAAAGAGTATTACGGAGGCCTCACACAACTGGCTGGAAAGTATTCAGGCCATGATACAGGTTGTTGCAGCTAAATGTCTGCACGGATCTATATAGAGTTTACGCCCGAGTCTGCGATTTCTCAATTTTTACGAACTAATCCTGATCCCTCGGCAGTTCGGCTTTAGGAGCTACGCTTTACGAGGTCGATTGTGCAAAATTAGGGGGACCTGCCCGAACCAAAGTTTGTAACGCCTTGCTGAGGAAAAGTGACTGGAAAGAAGACAATGTTTTATTTTTTTGGAAATAGACCCGTGGGCTTGTCGGGAAAACAAAAACGGCACACACGATTACCGCTAGTCAAACGCTTCGCTGACCACCAAGAATTGCAGAAGGGTTCCATGCAGCGTTACTGACCTAAACAGCACTGACAGAAACATTTGTTCAGGGGTAGGCTACGGTGCCTGTGAGATGGGGCTCGTAATGTGCGACCAAACAAAAACGATGAATAATCACGAATGGCTTTAAAGCCAATGATTGGCGGATTCAGGGTTTTTCATGGCGACACGTAGGATATGTGTAGCTAGCTTTAGCACCAGCTCAGCAAGGCCGCACTCTATACACTGGTACTCTCTCAAAAAAAGTATACCGGTTTGTGTATTCTCTTTAGCAGCTGTTTACTCCGCCTAAATTGGCTAAGCAGTGAAATGCCTCCAGAGTAGGACTGCCTGCGCACTCTCTTTACGGGCAAAAGAAGTTAGAGGACGGCTGTATTATCTCCGCTTGTATAATGAAGCAGACTACATACAACCACCTGCGACCCGCATCTCTCGCAAAATAATTCCGTAGCTTATGCCGTTCAACGAAAAAATAGGTCTACTTCTGACGGGCCAGAAGAAAGCGATGCAGCTCAGCAGAAGCTTTCAATAAACATCGCTAAGCAAAGCCATGCACTTGCGTGCGCAAATCTGAGAAGAGATTGTCTACAAACTGTCGCAGTTTCTGCAAAACAATTGCAACTCTGGAGGCAGCATTTCGATGGAGGCCAAATACAAAAACACCCGTGCGCTGTGCCATGGCAGCGCACGTTAAAGAACACACCGGGTCTAAATTAATCCGGCGCCGTTCACTACGGCGTCCTCATAGCCTGCGTGTCGTTTCGGCACGTTGAACCGCCTCATTTAAAAGAAATTACAGCTGTATCGCAAAGCGAAAACAATGCATGTCCCTTCGGGAGTAGCATTCACGTTGTCGTACACCCGTTTCGAAACTGCGACCTTCACAGAAAAAAACGCTCAACGAAAGCCACTGCTCTGTCGACTCGCGGAAAGAATTTCCGCCAATTCCCTGTAAATGTTCACCGTTTCGCACGAAACATCACTTGAAACACTTTATATTGCAGTTCTATTATGGCGTGAGTGCTCGAAGTGAGTGTTAATGAAGTTACACGGACCTTTTATTGAAATCAATTCTGTAATGAACACGACTGATCTCTCTTCAGAAAATCCAAGCCTTCAATATACACCTAGAGCCCTTAGTTTTCGGGTGAAACTCGACTTAACCTGATTCTTGCAGATCGGGTTAAACCCAATTTTTCCGTAAAAATGGCTGTTCTAGAGTACAGACAAGCACGAGGGAATGAGGGATTCGTTAATATGTACATACAGAGTTATAAAGTAGTAGTGTTGAAATCTGGGTCAGTTGGTACATGTGCAGGAGTAAAACCAGTCAAAAGACGGGACGCAACGAAGAGACGAGGCACACACACGACGACTGGTGTGTCGCACCACCGAGGCACACACACGACGACCAGTCGTCGTGTTTGTGCCTCGTCTCTTCGTTTGTGTCCCGTCTTTTGACTGGTTTTTACTCCTGAACGGAGAGTTATAAAAGGGCGCATGTCCCCACTGCTGTGCGCTACTGCCTATCAATAATGTCTCTCATCATCAGGATGTTAATGAGAGATGCAGCAGCGCACAACAACGGGACATCCCGCCAGTAACGAAAGAGGGAGTAAAGAAAGCCTTAGAAGAAACGTAAAGGGGATTGCAGATGGTGGGGATCAGGCAGCGTCAGATCTTTTGAAAGAAAGTTGAGATTGTGCTAAAAAAAATCCACTCTGTACGCGCCATGCCTTATGACCTGAAGCGTGCCGGAAGCTTGAGACAACGCTAATAATATCTAAATCCATAAGAAAGGAGACGTCAAGAACTTGAAAAATTACAGACCGATCAGCTTACTGTCCGTTGCCTTAAGGTATTTACTAAGGTAACTGCTAATACAGTCAGGATAACCTTAGACTTCAATCAACCAAATAATCAGGCAGGCTTCTGTAAAGGTTGCTCGACAACAGACCATATTCACACTGTCAGTCACATGATCGAAAAATGCGCAGAATATAACCCCTAGATAGAGCCGGCATATATCATGGGAACGACACATTTGACTCGGTATAAACCTCAGCAGACATGCAGGTATTACGGAATGAGGATGTTGATGAGCCTTATCTAATAATACTGATATCTGTAAAGGCTGCGCAGTTACCTTAGTGCTAAATAAAGTAAGCAGTAAAATTCCAATAAGGGAGGGTGTCAGGCAGGGAGACACGATCTCGCAAATGTTATTCACCGCCTATTTGCAGGAGGTGTTCCGAGATGTGAGTTGGGACAGTTCGGTATAAGAGTTAATGGAGAAAACCTTAGTAATCGACCATTAGCTGATGGCGTTCGCTTGCTAACGCACTCAGGGATGAACTGCAAAGGATGATCATTGACTTAGGCAGGCAAAGCAGAATTGTGGGTCTAAAAAATAATATGCAGAAAACCAAAGTTATGTTCGACAGGCTTGGAAGTGAACAGCGGTTTACTATGGGTAGCGAAGCGCTGGAAGTGGTAAGGCAATACGTGTACTTGGGGCAGGCAGTGACAGCTGATCAAGATCACGAAGGTGAAATAACTAGAAGAATAAGAATGGGGTGTAGCGTATTCGGCAGGTTCTCTCAGGCCATGAATGGCAGTTTACCAATATACCTGAAGAACAAAGTATATAACAGGTGTATATTACCGGTACTCACCTCACCTAGGGGGCAGAAACATGGAGGATAACGAAAAGGGATAAACAGAGCAGCGAGCTATGGAAAGGAACATGGTAGGTGCAACGTCAAGAGACAGGGAGGGGCAGGGCGTGTCTGGGATCAAGTGCGGGTTAATGACATCCTAGTCGAAATCAAGAAGAAATGGGCCTGGTCATGGCATGTAATGCGAAGGCAAGATATCCGATGGTCATCAGGATAGGGGGCTGGATAACAAGAGAAGGCAAGCGTATCAGGCGGCGGCAAAGAATTAGGTTGGCGGATGAGATTAAGAAGTTTGGGGGGGGGGGGGGTTAAGGGGGCGCAGCTGGCACAATCCAGGGTTAATCGGAGAGGTATGGGAGAAGCCTTTGTTCTATAGTGGGCGTAGTAAGCTGATGACGAGGATAGGAAGGGTGATAGAGAACGTCCTTTTTCCTGAACAAAGCTGAATGTAACGCACAGAAGTCAGCAGATATTCACTGGTTATTCCAGAGGAGTGTTCGAACAACTGGTGATCTTAAACCTCTCTTAACGGCCGCCGCGGTGGCTGAGTGGTTACGGCGCTCGGCTGCTGGCCCGAAAGACGCGGGTTCGATCCCGGCCGCGGTGGTCGAATTTCGATGGAGGCGAAATTCTAGACGCCCGTGTACTGTGCGATGTCAGTGCACGTTAAAAAACCCCAGGTGGTTGAAATTTCCGGAGCCCTTCACTACGGCGTCCCTCATAGCCTGAGTCGCTTTGGGACGTTAAACCCCCATAAACCATAAACCAAACCTCTCTTAACGCTTGTTATTCATGGCGTGATTTAACTTGTGGATATGTTCGAAAAATAGCTTTTAAGCGAGTGACTACAAGACGTGTTCTGACCAGGCATTTATTAGTGATTATGTATCATGTATTTTGCTTCATAGCGCAGGTTTTGGCCGTCTTGCTGCCCGTACAACCATCATGCCTTGGTTATGATCCCTTCCAACTGCCTTCATAACAAGCAAGTGACGTTTGCTTCGAGACAACGGCACGTGCCGCCCTTTGCTCGATTAACCACCCCAGCGTGCCTATCACCACCGTTTCTGCGACTGCGCCATCACTGGGGACGTCACATCACGGGGACATCGTCGCCTATATAAGACGCTCCTCACCGCCGCCTGCATCAAGTGGGCTCGGCAGCAGCACATCGAGCACAATTCTCAGGAACCCATTTTGCTTCATTGCGCAGGTTGGTAACTATTTATCTGCCTGTTGCTATCGTAGCGACAACCGCTTTCTGTTGCTGCCCTGTCCACTGTGTATGAGAAATGCTTTGTCGTGCGTGTTTTCTTTCCAAGACGATATGTTAAAATGTGGTGACATAGAATCGAATCCAGGTACAGGTATGACGGAAAAGGAAATGCTACAGCAGCTGCTCTTGGGCCAAAGCTCCCTGACATCGTCTGTTAATGACATTCTGGCCAAAAAGTGTTCTTTTGAAGAAAAGTTAGATAGCTTGACAGATAGAATTAAAAGTCTTGAAAATGAGGTAGCAACAATCAATATTTTAAAAACGGAACTGCAGGACGTGAAGTCGACTGTAACTGAACTGGAAGGCACCGTTTCATACCTGCTAAATAAAACAGACAACCTGGAAAACAGGAGCCGTAGGAACAACCTGCTTATTTAAGGAATGAAGAATCAGAAGCAGACATTAGGGGCAAAATAACAAAGGAAATTTTTGATGAGAAGTTAGGATTGGTAATAAACAGCATAGAAAGGTGTCACAGAATAGCTACGAAATCAACAAAGAATCACCCTGTCATCATAAAATTTAGTGACTACCGAGAAAAGGCTTCAATAATGAAAGCATGTCCAAAGTTGAAAGGCACAGATTTTTTTCGGTTAGTGAAGACTTTTCAAAAAGAATTCGTGACGTCAGGAACAAGTTATGGGAAAGTGCATCTCGGGAAAAGAGCAATGGTGCCAAGGTTAAGCTGGTGTTTGACAAGGTTAGCATTGACGGTAACATGTTCGGATGGGATAATTCACGAAACAATCGGTATAAAATCCCGAGGAATCAAAAGTGACACCAGAAAGGAATCAGTCGGGTTTTCAAAATCCTTAACGCAAATTGTCGTAGCGTCGTAAACAAAGCTGCAGAACTTGAAGGCATGCTGTTCTCACACGACGCGGACGTTGCCATGCTTACTGAGACCTGGTTAAGCAATTAAATATTTGACAGTGGATTTGTTCCCAAAGACAATAAGGTTTTTCGTGGCAACCGGGACAGAAGAGGTGGAGGAGTGGCAATTTTAATGAAATCATCATTGCAATTTTTCAAGATGCCTGATGCTCAAGGCATTGAAGCCATATTTTGCAAAACATACATCAACAAGGTTCGCTTTGTTCTTGGCGCTTTTTGCAGGCCTCCAAACTCATCCGTTACGGTCTTGGAAAACTTAAGAGCATATTTACGATGCCATGTAAGAAGAGACGATAGACTAATACTGGCTGGTGACTTCAACTTGCCTAACATTGACTGGTACACCTATTCATCATGCTCTGCCCATAACGCTGATACTGTAATGCTCGACATTGTGTTCACATTTGACATGCTGCAAGTAGTAAACAATTTTACGTGAGTGCAAGGTTAAAAAGAAATCAAGCAGAAATTTAGCATTAAAACCAATTGCGGAAGCAATTTCAGAGCAACTTAAGCAGGAAATAATTTGCGACAAAGAAAAGTATTACGGAACGCTCCTGCCTTCTTTCATTAGAACGTCTCCTGAGAGGTTCTGGCGCCAAATCACGCCCAAATCTTCTTCCACAAACAAATTCATAATAGACGGCAAATGTGTGCGTAATGAGGGTGTTGTTTGTTCCGCGTTCAACGAATTCTTTCAGTCAGTATTCACAGAGGACAACGGTTGTCTGCGCAACTTTTCTACAGCACTCCCTGCCATTTCAGATGTTGTAATTTCAGAGACTAGTGTTTTTAACTTGCTTTTGAACCTTGATGTTAAAAAATCAGCAGGTCCCGATAACATACCAAACGCTTTTTTGATGCGCTATGCGGAGTGGTGCGCAAAATACCTGACAGTAATATTCACCAGATCTTTACATGACGGTTCTTTACCGGATGACTGGAGGTCAGCCGCAATTAAACCTCTGCACAAAACTGGAAAAAAGCTCACCTCGTGAATTACCGACCTATATCTCTAACGTCGACATCGTGTAAAATTTTAGAACATACAATTCATAAACATATATTAAGTTTCTCGGAAGTGCACAAAGTACTTTCCGATTTTCAGTATGGTTTCAGGCGTGGGTTTTCTGCAAGTACACAGTTAGTTGAAACTGTGCATGACTTTACTCAGTCGATCAATCAGGGAAAGCTAACAGACGCAATATTCATGGATTTCCGCAAAGCATTTGATAAGGTATCACATAACAAATTAATTCATAAATGAAGTTACTATATTAAAATCGACCGGATACTTACATGGGTTACAGCTTACCTCTCAAACAGGTGTCAATTCGTCACTCTAAACAATATATCTTCCAGCGGTGTCCGGGTTATGTCTGGCGTCCCCCAGGGATCCGTTTTGGGACCACTCCTATTTCTACTGTTTATTAATGACATTGTGGCAGATCTTTCAGTCCGCGTGAAACTGTACGCGGATGACTGTATTTTATATCAAGTGGTGTCTTCAGTTGATGACCAGGTACGTCTAAATAATGACCTAGCGAGGGTGGTTGCATGGCGCAACAAATGGCAGATAAGCATTAATTTCGAAAAAACCGTTTTTATGAAAATTACACACAAGAAAATACCTCTTCATTTTGTGTACGGTACTAACAACATATCAGTATTAGAGGTGACAGAGTATAAATATTTGGGCCTATGGATTACAAAAAACCTCTCGTGGTCAAAACCCATAGACGCTGTCGTAGGAAATTCAATGCGGAAACTCTTTTTCTTGAGGCGCTCATTAAAGTCATCCCTACCTAGTGTTCGTCTATTTGTATACAATTCCCTCATCTGTCCGTTTTTTCATTTCATTTCATTTATTTACATTAAAGGCCCCTTTCGGGGTATTACATAAGGGGTGGGGTAATCAAAAATTGGTACATTTTTTCACGATGACATATGAAGTTCAATATTGGCGTTGAAGAGTGACGGGCAGGTGATAGCAGCAGCGGAGGGGGAGAGGCCGTTCCAGTCTGACACGGCTCGTGGAAAGAAAGAGGTGGAGAAGGTTACAGTACGGGCACGTGGACGAGTAACTTGAAGGGGGTGACCAGTGCGATGTGATATGCGCGGCGGAGGTGCGCAGATGTATGGTTCATGGCCGAGTGAGCTGTAATAAAATTTATGAAAAAGAGACAGGGTTGCGACGCGACGACGGCAAGAAAGACTTCGTAAGTTGGACAGTGATTTCAGGGATGTCACACTGACCTCGTATGAATATTGGGAGTGAATGAAACGGGCGGCGAGATTTTGCACGGCTTCAAGTGCATCGATTAGATATGCTTGATGGGGGCTCCAAATGGGGGATGCGTATTCTAGTTTTGGTCTTACCAATGATGTGTAAGCGAGTAATTTGACCTGTTTTGTTGCGTGACGTAAATAGCGCTTCAGATAGCCAAGGGTTCTGTTTGCAGATGAAATAACATTAGTAACATGTTCCCGCCAAGTTAGATCATGACACACAGTGATACCTAAGTATTTGTATGAATGAATGTGCTCTATTGGATTGTTAGAAATTCTATAGGAAAAGGACAACGGATTAAGTCTGCGGTGAAACGAAATAAGCTTCCATTTGTTAGGGTTAAGTGTCATTAGCCAATCATCGCACCATTTTTCAATGCGGTTAAGATCATCCTGAAGGGCTTTTTGGTCGGAAGTGTTAGTTATTGAGTGGTAGATAACGCAGTCGTCGGCGAATAAACGGATATTGCATGGTAGGTGTTCTGGCAAGTCGTTTATGTATATTAAGAAGAAAAGAGGACCTAGGACCGAGCCCTGAGGTACGCCTGAGGTTACGGGGGCAGAAGGGGATGACTGGTTGTTAACAGCAACTGACTGAAAGCGACACGTTAGAAATGCTTCAATCCATTTTAAGATGTTAGGATGCAGGTTCAGCTGCGAAAGTTTTAGCATCAAACGTCGGTGGGAAACCTTGTCGAAGGCTTTAGCAAAGTCTAAAAAAATTGCGTCAGTCTGGATTTTTAAGTCGAGGTTCGCATGCAGATCGTGAAGAAAGAGTGCTAATTGTGTGTTACAGGAATAGTTTTTGCGAAATCCATGTTGTGCAGGATGAAAGAATTTGTTACTATCCAGGAACTGCATGATTTCTGAGTAGATGATATGCTCCATGATTTTACACGGTACACTTGTGAGCGAGATAGGACGGTAATTTAATGGGGAATTTTTGTTACCGAATTTGTAGACTGGAACGACCTTTCCCTTCTTCCAATCATCAGGTATGGTGCCTGTGGAAAGTGACTGAGCAAACAGTAACAATAAACATTCGGCAGAAATGCACTTTGTGTTTTTTTAAAGTTTAGAATTTATTTTATCTATTAAGAACATTATTCCATTAGCAGAAACATTGGTTACAGGCATGGTGTGCTGAATGGTTGTAGGCAGAATAGGTAAGAGCGCATCGGGCTCGCTTGTGAAGACAGAGGAAAAAGCAATTGAAAAGATATTAGCACATTCAGTATCGCTAAATGGCTCTCCTGAATCTTTATTCAGGGTAACTGAATGCGTATTAGTAGGGTTTATAATTTGCCAGAACTTTTTTGTGTTACTTTTTAGGATTCTCGACAAGTCGTCGTGATAAAAGTGTTGCTTAGCGTTTTTGACAGCTGATAAATACGAGCTCTCGGCGGTATAATAGTTGTCCCATGAGCAGGTGCTGTGATTGGCTTTAGCTGCGCGGAATAGGCGTTTCTTTTTATTTTCGAGTTTTTTCAGTGACTTCGTGAACCACGGCTGGTTTCGAGTGTCATGAAAAGTAGTCTTCGGGATGTATTTATCTGCCAGAGAGTTAAGCTTTTGTTTAAATATTGACCAGTCTTCCTGGATAGATCTGCTTTGAAAAGTTGCGTTAAAAGATGGAAAGAACGTGCAGCTCACTATTTATTGCTTCATAGTTGCCTTTATCGTACAGCCGGATTGTCTTTCCCGGACTGTGGCGAGGAATTGGTTTGAAATTAAAGACTGTGTGGATGACTTTATGGTCACTAATTTCCCGCAAGTAAGTCATGGAGGAGAAACTTTCAGGATGGCTTGTTAATACTAAATCTAAAATATTTGCAGTGTCGTTTACTACACGCGTAGGTTCTAGTACAAGTTGGGCAAGATTAAAATTCGAAAAGATATCAAGAAATTCTCTTGTATCCGCTCGATTATCTATGGAGTGCACCGGGTTATGCCAGTTAATAGTCGGGTAATTAAAATCCCCGAAGAGGAGAATGTGAGCGTTGGGATACCGCGAGGTTAATTTAGACAAGGTTGCGTTCAGCTGGCGGCAAAAATGGGGAGTGTTGTGTGGCGGCCTGTAGCAGACACCCAGCAGCACGGAATGTGGTGCGGATCACCAGATAAGCCAAATTAATTCAAGGTCGGATGAAATGTTTAAAGCAGTGCATGATAAGTGGTTGCTTGCCGCAATCAGAACACCACCACCACGTGCGTTTTTACGATCTGAACGAAAGAGAGAAAAATTAGGCTTATCAGCAAGCACCTCGCTATCACTAATGTCATTTGTTAGCCACGTTTCAGTTAATATAAGCAAGTTGCTATCAGATGATAACACCAGGTTTGACACGAGCTCTCGCTTCGGGATGAAACTGCGTATATTGGTAAAGATTGCCGAAAACGTAAGATTAGGACGAGGACATGTTTGGGAACGGTGTAGTGCCGACTTGCGTCGCCGTGGTGGCTAGAAGATTTCTTTTACTGTTTGCTCAGACTCAAAAAAATAGCGTTTGGGGCCTATATGAAGGGTTTTGTACCGCAACGAAAATTTAGTTGTTTTTGATTTGGCAAACGCGACAAGTTGCTTTCTTATATTTTGAACTCGGCGGGAGAAATCTTCACCAATGCTGAAATCAGTATCTTTTAGTTTGGGGACATTTGAGAGGATCATTTGTTTAGTATTAAAAGACGCAAACTTTACAATTATGGGACGCTGGCGTTCTGTGTTGTGACGGCCAAGACGGTGTGCACGTTCGATATCTTTACTATCTAACGACAAATCGAGCTGATCGGAGCAGTGGCGGATTATGACTTCTTCGGAATCGGCAAATGACTCGGATGGTGTAGGATTGGAAAGGCCGTAAAAAATCAGACTGCATCTTCGTGAGCAGTTTTCGGCGTCATCAAATCGGGCTTCCAGATCCCGCACCAGTTGAGTAGCCTTTTCTGTGTTGCATTGCATACATTCGACATCTGTTTTCAAAGTAGCCAGGTTCTGGTAGTGGCTCTCTAAATCGGCAATCCTCTGAATTAGATCTGTAATGGTTTTCTCTGTAGTTGTTAACTTGTTTTTGAGGTCTTGGACGTCACTAATTATTGTAGCCTGACCTGAGGACAACTTCAATTCAGCAAGTGCTGCCTCTGCAGTGGCAGGTCCCGGATTCGTTTCTATGTCCCCGGACAATAGTAGCAAGATGCGAATCGTTTCTAAACATTCAATAGGAACATCGACACAACACTGTGGGCTCGGAAGCTGCACCAGGCAGTAATTACTAGTTTTCTTAGCAAATAAGGCGTATGGGTTACTGACCTGCATTATGAGCAGAAGCGGATTAGTGGTCTGCTTCATGGTACAGCCACCAAGCCCACAGAACGCAGCCGGTGATTGCCGCTCTTTTATACACGGTGTGCCAGGTGCCGTCGATGACGATGGGTGTGTCCAAGGTTCCGGAAGTGTCCAGGGTTCCAGCGATGACGCTTGCAGGTTTGAAGCGCTGATGGCGTTGAGACAACGGACATGCGTATCACTGCAGGGGTATCCAGGCAGGTCTGACGGCGCGCATTCCACCCCAGCCGAAACCAGGGCGGGAAGCAGCGCGTGTGTGACGACTGCTGCGAGCACCTGCATTATGAGCAGAAGCGGATTAGTGGTCTGCTTCATGGTACAGCCACCAAGCCCAGAATATGCTGTAATCATCTGGGACCCTTTCACGGTAACAAACATTCAGAAATTAGAGCGAATACAGCATAAAGTAGTTAGATTTATTTTTAACTCATATGACCGTGCATCTGTAAGTGAGCTCGTGAGGTGAAGTGGGTTACCCCCAGTTGTGGAGCGCAATCGTGTTTGTCGATTAAAGTTTTTCTTCCAGGTCGTAAAAGGTCATTATAAAGTTAATACTTCTAATTATTTTGCTTACTCCTCAGGTTATAACACGAGACAATGGCATGCACTAACAATAACCCTTTTGAACGCACGAAATACTGCTTTAAATATTCTTTTTTTCCGAGGACAAATACTGAATGGAATAAACTTAATAGCGAGGCTGTTAATCATAATTCTTTAGTGATGTTTGAAAAGTGCCTGCAAATGTTATGAATTTGAGTGTTTATATGCTTATATTTAGTTTTTTTTTTCGCCCTGCTATGATCTGTACTAGATCGCAGCATCTTTAAGTAAATAAATAAAATAAATAAAGCACTCTGCACGCTAACGATGTCCTGCTTCAGGGCTCTTGCCTGTTTAAAATAGTCTCTTTGATGTTTAATGACTATTGTCGCAGTGTACAAAGCAGGCAGGTTTTGCATGCACGCGAGTTGCTGCGTAGGAGACGGAGAGTTTACTAAACGAAATAATGGTAATAGATGAGATTAAAATCTAGTTTGGTGAACAGTTTTTACTTCAAATTCTGCCATTTCTGTGTTTGTGAAATGTTGATCAAAAAGTAGGGCATTTTGTGACCGGCACAAAAGCGAGTGGTTTTAGTAAACTGTCTTTTGCTGCAAAAAAAAAAGGACCCGAAAAAATCTCGAACTATGGATATTTTTGCTGAATAACCTGATCTGCACCCGAGCTTGAACTAAAAAACTACCGCATGTTTTTTTACCTGGTGAATGCAGGAAAAAACAAAACCCGGAACGAAGGGTCCTACATGTACCGTAGGCCATGGAACTGCATTCGAATAAAGATTTACTGTGGTGTGCAGCTACTGTCTGAATTGTTTCATTGCCTATTGAGTTGGGATATGCGAATATTCAAAATTTTTGAATAGTTCATCGAACATCCTTGTATGCTGTTCGCAGAATTATTCAAATAGTGCTTGCTAAAAAAAAAATTCGAAACGAATCCGATAACTTGCCAAATTTTTGAATAGTTTTGGAACAATTGTCATGAAGATCGACTAAGGCACGCCGTAGCTTCTTTAGGCGGCGTTTTAAAAAATGAGCGGTGTAGCCAGTGCTATGCCTGGATTACTCCACACTAGGAATGAGCGCGTGCTGTTTAATTTTTTGATCGCATGCATACACAACGATCAAGACAAGGAAGGCGTTACGTAAGAAACCTTTTATGCACTCTTTTCGTTACGTCACTTGTAAGCATCCACGTGGCAGCAGCGATGATGTAGCGTGTACGACATGTCAGCTTCAAATCCTCAATGTTATTGGCGTCTCGGCAGAAGCATTTGTTTTAATTTCGTGTACTTTCTAGCAGAGTCATGCTCAGCTTAGTGTAGCAAGGGCATTCAATTCCACAGGATAAGCACGAGCCAGAAAAATAATTTATTCAGAATTCAGCACTTAGCGCCGTACTTGGAGCACAGCGTCTATTTCGCGGCCGCTGCAGTGAAAACCCGAACACTCGGTGCTCCGGGCCAATCCTCCTGGAAGAAATAACAGCCGTTATTTTGAGGCCAAAATAGGAACACTCCTGTAGGGTTCGGCGCGCTGTCGCATCTTTTTGTACATGTGTTCCGAATATTCCGCGAGAGGGCAGTGACCTAGGCTGCGCGACCGGTTTTGTTTATTTTGTTTTGCTTTGGTGCACGCCGTTAGAAGGGGACTCATGCCTTTTTGGTTAGTCTCCCCATTCGTCCTTGCGGTTTCCTTCGCCGCTCCGGACGGCGGGGCTATCTGCCGGCCTCGACCTTGGAGCCCTGTCCCCTTGGCGGATTGCGAGACCACCTAGAGAGCAACTCGTGGGTAAGGGAAAAACGCTGACATCAGTTCTGAGCTTTCCTATTCGTCAAAACTGATGAGCCGCAATTAGCAGTTAATTTTTACGTGTGGAAAGGGGCGCGGGCATCTTCGGGGTGGACCCGCGAAGGGAGCCGCGCCCGTGTGCTTTGGTCTCTGGTGACTCCTAGCTGGCAGGCGCTCGGTCTGGCCGAGTGCGGGGGGAGTCACCGTTGAGAGCTGGTGCGAGGCGCGCCAGTTTGACTGTTGGGACGCGGTGTCCCTCACCTCTATGCAGGCGGTCGGCTAGGCCGGTCGCGGATAGTTGCGGCCGTATACTGACTTTTGTTTGTACCCATCTGTAAATAGCCTGTATAAAAGTTCGTTTCTCTATAAATCGCTTCGCCTGCAAGTCGTATCATCGAGGAGCCTTCAAGCGGTGCATCCAGTTTCTGGAAATCACCGGACCAGCCCCACCGGCAAGCCTTTTACTGGCGCAGTCGACAGTACTGGTGCTCTGCAGCGGCCCCGAGGAACGGACGAAGACATCCACAGAGAGAACGACGAAGTTCGGCATCCAAGGCGAGATACCAAAAGGACGACAGGCTACGGGGGTACGAAGGTGCGAACCGCATCGGGCGTGAAACGCCGAAGATAAGGCCTTCAACAGACAGAGTGGTATCCCGGAGCAACAGCGGCAGTTGGAAGATTCCAGCCGACACGGCCTTCAGCGGACAGAAAACGGCATCCCCGAGTAAAGGCAGCTGCTAGCGGCTTCAGTCGGCACCTGGTCCGAGGTCGCCGCCATTCCTGCGCAAAAAGAGGACCCTGAGCGCAGCTCCGAGGGAGTTCCCTGGTTCCTTCGTTTTCTTAGCGGTCACTGTTTGACTAAGGCTTGCGTAGTTGATGATAACCCGATTTGGTCGTCTTAACCCCGACAAGGCATCTACGATGGACAGCGGTAGTGACAGTTGTGACAGGGGGGACGGTGGAGACAAGGGCAGCAACGAGGCATCGGGGTCACGGCATGGCCAAAACATTGAGAAAGAGTTGGAATTGTATGGAAAAAAGATAAGAGCCTTAGAGCTCGAGATGCAAATCATGCGTGCTCGAAGCCGGAATGCGGCGCCTTCCGAGGACGAGCGGTTGAGACAGTACGCTAAGCTACTCGCCGGCGCGTTCCCCAAATTGCCGGCAGACGGTTAAGTACCCGTCTGGTTTGAGTCAGTGGAATGCTCGCTCGTGGCTTACAACGTGCCGAAGGAACATTGGGCGCAGCTTGTGTTCCCGGTGCTGGCTGGGCGGGTAGCCTACTTATCGACACGGTTCACCGCAGAGCAGCACAGGGACTATGACAAGTTGAAGGCGGTGGTCCTAGACGAGTTGAAACTTTCAGCCGCAGAGTATCAAAGGCGGCTTTCTGGGGCCACCAAGCGCCGCGAAGAAACCTGGAAGGCTTTTGTCACACGCGTCCAGAGTTACTTAAATTTTTATTTAAAGTCACGATGCGTGTCGTCTTTTGACGGATTATTGAAGCTACTGGTTGCCGACCAGCTCAAGGCGGGGCTATCAGAAGAAGCACATAAATATGTCAAGCTGCGCGAGGGTGAGAAATGGCTGAATGCGGATGAGATAGCTGCACTGCTACAGACATACGAGGAAGCCGCCGGGAAGGGAAGCGCTCAGAGGAAAGCCGACAGCTTTAAAGGTTTTGACACGCCCCCAAAACCGAGAACTGAAGCCCCACCTACGCAGAAGCATGGAGCAGAGCGAGGAGACAGTATAGCCGCAGTCAGGCCAGGAGGAGAAAAGAAAAAGGTATCGCGGTCGGGTGGCTGTTTCCGATGCGGAAGCTGGAGACATGTTGTCGCGAACTGCCCATTTGATCGTGAGAACCCAGCTGATAGACGAGAGAATCCACCGCGCGATGATAGGCTAACGGCACGCGTGTCCACCCAGGCCTTGCAATCTACGCGTCCAGCGCTCACGGACATTAAAATCCGCTGTAGGGAAGCGGTTATTGGCGCTATTGTGGACACCGGTGCAGATATCATCGTAGTGCGCGAAAGCCTTGTACCTGAGGAGTTCGTATCACCACATGGGACGATCGATCTCGTCTCCGCTTTCGGAGAGAAGGTAGAGGCAAAACTGGCAGTAGTTCCGTTGGCGCTGTGTCGGGGCGCTCCCCTGATCGAAAATGTGGACGATGCGACACCGGTGTTGTGTGCGCTCACCGACAAGCTCACACAAGCCGACTGTCTAATTTCCGCAGACGCATGGGAACAGCTGCACGACTCGGGCAAGACGGACAGTGAGGGTCTCGTGCAGGCGGTGGGAACTCTGTCGCCGCCGGCTGAAGACAGACCAGATAGATCAGGGCCAGACGTGGGCACCGAGCCCGCCCTGGCGTTCGCAGACGAAACCCTGCCCCAGCAGACAGTTGACAGTAATGAGGTCGAGCCATCACAGGCGGGCGGCACGGCTGAGCTTAGCGGGGCACAGAAGTTTCGCGCGGAGCAGCATGAGGATGACACTCTGCGTCAGGCCTGGCAGAACGCCAAGCAAGGAAAGGCGGGCATGTCTATCGTAGAAGGAGTTTAGTATCATAAAGACCAGGTGCTAGGCCAAGGGGTACAGCAGTTAGTACTGCCAAGATTACGGCGCGAGGCCGCACTCAGCCTAGCTCACGAGTCCTATTGGGGGGGACACCTGGGCTTTCGCAAGACTAAAGCTCGCCTAAAGTACAGTTTCTACTGGCCGTGCATGGAGTCGGATATTCGCAAACACTGTGACAGCTCCCATAGCTGTCAAGTCCGTTCAGACCACCGGCGAACCGATAGGGTACCGATAACGCCTCTCACTCGCCCGAAGTTTCCCTTTCAGAAAGTGAACGTGGATATCATAGGTCCGATTGAGCCATCGTCTGGTCGAAGACATCGGTACGCGCTTTGCATAATAGATCTGTGCACGCGTTGGCCAGAAGTAGTCTGCCTAAGGTCTTTGTCCGCCAGGGCAACCTGAGAGGCGCTGCTTTCGGTGTTTAGCCGGACTGGGGTTCCCGAGGTGGTGTGCTCAGACTGCGGCACCAATTTCACAGCCGCACTTACGAAGGAGTTCCTCGAAAGACTCGGCTGTACCCCGCGCTTTTCCGCTCCCAATCATCCGGAGAGCAATGGGGCGGTGGAGAGGTGGAACAGAGTCTTTAAGACCATGCTCTCACACGTAATCGAAAATGAACCGAAAGACTGGGACAAGTTCATTCCCTTTCTTCTTTGGGCCTATCGGGAGGTGCCACACGACACCACTGGCGTGTCACCCTTCCGAATGCTTTACGGCCGAGACCCAGTAGGACCACTCGGTATCCTGAAGCAAAGCTGGGCAGGAGACATTGAGGTACCCGGGGAGCTAGCGAGTGCTCCCGCTGAGTATTTGAAAAATCTGAAAGCACAGCTCGAGATCGCGGCCGACATTGCGGAGCTAACGACTAGAAAAAAGCAAGAGGCGTACTCGTCGCACTACAACAAGCACGCAATGGTAAAAACCTTTCGCGAAGGTGAAGCGGTCCTCGTCTTTGATGACAAGAGGCCAGGGAAAATGTACCCGAAGTGGCTAGGGCCGGCGGTGGTGACAAAAAGGTACCGCGAGCACTCGTACTATGTGCAGATGAGTGACGGTCGCCGCATGCTAGTACATGCAAATAAGCTACGCCCTTACGTCGGGAAGGTAGGTTCGGTTAGCGTCATATTTGATGACGACTGCGATTTTGGAGAAATCGAATATATCCCGCGCGCAAGCAACGTCCTGAAGGACAGGGTAATGCCTACGCCGGATAAAACAAGCCACTTAGACAGGGATGCAGCGGAGCTGGTGCACGCCACGTTCGAGCAGCACCAGGCATTATTTGCGAACGAACCGTCGATCGCGCGCGTGGGCGAGCACAGCATAAAGCTCGCGGAGGGGGCAACTCCAAGGCGAAGCCACCCTTATAGGATCCCAGAGGCTTTAAAAGACGAAGTAACGAGGCAAATTGATGAGCTCCTTGCACAAGGCCTCATCTACCCCTGTAAAAGCCCTTTTGCACACCCGATCGTGTGCGTTCCCAAAAAAGGCTGGTCGGTACGTCTTTGCATAGACTACCGAGCGCTGAACGCGGTGACCGAGACGGACGCATTTCCTATGGTTTGCCCCCAGGAGCTGATCATGCGAGTAGGAGCCGCGAGGTTCATACCACTTCTGGACCTCAGGCGCGGCTATTGGCAGGTGCCACTCGCTCAGGATTCTCAGCTTCCGACAGCGTTCATCTCGCACCTAGGTCAATTTGCCTGGCGGGTGATGCCTTTCGGTCTTTAGAACGCAGCGGCAACCTTCCAAAAGAACATGAACCAGTTGCTAGCCGGGCAGGAAGAATACTCTTGCGCCTATCTAGACGATATCGCCGTATTCAGCCAATCTCTAGAAGCGCATATCCATCATTTAAAGCGGGTGTTTTGCACTCTGGAAGAGGTGGGCCTGCACGCTAGCTGGGAGAAGTGCCAGGTAGCGATGCCTTCAATCCGCTACCTGGGACACGTTGTCGGCTCAGGCCAGCATGGCCCAGCCAAAGAGAAAATTGAGGCCATCGAAGGAATTCAAGTCCCTAAGACAAAGAATGAATTGAGGAGCACCCTTGGGCTGTGCGGCTACTACCGTAGCTATGAATTTTGCAGAAATAGCTCTGCCACTAACACGCTTGACAGGAAAAGGCGTGCCGAACAAAATACCGTGGCCAGATGACGCGGACAAAGCCTTGAAAGCCCTGAAGAAAGCTCTAAGCGAGGCGGTTTCACTGACCACAATCCGCTCTCCTTTCTAACGAGCAGTGTGCCTCAAAGTGCAAAGCTTACGCGCTGGGCTCTTGCGCTCCAACGCTACAATGTTACCATTGAACATCGCAGAGGAGCCGACCACGCTAACGCAGATGCCTTGTCTAGAATACCCAACGCTTGTTGGGATAGTGCACTGGCTGACGTCCCGCAGTGACCGCTGGGGATAGTGGACCAGGGAACTGTGTGCATGGACAACAAACTACTCGTTGTACTCAAGAAAGGCGCACGTCGATCGAACGAAAGTGTGAAATTTCTTTGCGTGTTTTTTTTTCTATATTTTGTGGACCTTAGTAGCATGTATCTGTGTGTGTGACGAAGGGTCGCAGCATGCGGTCTCGCAGGCTCCGGTTGCTTGCTCGTGCAGATGTACTCAACCGCCACTTGCCGAACCCTTTTTGTTGTTTGTTGCCTCGGCTTATCTCTGAATAGATTAACCGAGTCTTGGGGGGAAGGTGTAGGGTTCGGCGCGCTGTCGCATCTTTTTGTACATGTGTTGTGAATATTCCGCGAGAGGGCAGTAACCTAGGCTGCGCGTCCGGTTTTGTTTTATTTTGTTTAGCTTTGATACACGCCGTTAGAAGGGGACTCATGCCTTTTTGGTTAGTCTCCCCATTCGTCCTTGCGGTTTCCTTCGCCGCTCCGGACGGCGGGGCTATCTGCCGGCCTCGACCTTGGACCCCTGTCCCCTTGGCGGATTGCGAGACCACCTGGGAGCAACTCGTGGGTAAGGGAAAAACGCTGACATCAGTTCTGAGCTTTGCTATTCGTCAAAACTGATGAGCCGCAATTAGCAGTTAATTTTTACGTGCGGAAAGGGGCGCGGGCATCTTCGGGGTGGACCCGCGAAGGGAACCGCGCCCGTGTGCTTTGGTCTCTGGCGACTCCTAGCTGGCAGGCGCTCGGTCTGGCCGAGTGCGGAGGGAGTGACCGTTGAGAGCTGGTGCGAGGCGCGCCAGTTTGACTGTTGGGACGCGGTGTCCCTCGCCTCTGTGCAGGCGGTCGGCTATGCCGGTCGCGGATAGTTGTGTCCGTATAATGACTTTTGTTTGTACCCATCTGTAAATAGCCTGTGTAAAAGTTCGTTTCTCTATAAATCGCTTCGCCTGCAAGTCGTATCATCGAGGAGCCTTCAAGCGGTGCATCCAGTTTCTGGAAATCACCGGACCAGCCCCACCGGCAAACCTTTTACTACTCCTCTTGCTTATCTTTCATAAAAACAGTACTCTACGCTGTGCTTGCTGCGCAGAAACATGCGGCGCATCTGCACAGACACCGCCACGTCTGCCTAGAAATCAAAGCAAATATTTGCGGAATTCGAATGAACAGTGTTCTGCGCGCTGTAGCGGTTTGCGCGGTCACCCGGCGGCAACATGAGCAGCCAGACAACAAACTGCTCGAGGGTGGCCATGATGCAGTCGGCGTCACCCACAGTTCGCGCCTGCGAGAAAACAAACAGAGAAATGAAAATGCGTGCATTAATGCTCATACATGCGTACCCTGGCAAGGTCCCTACCAAGAAGGCGGCCATGGTCTCCACCTTACACCCTGTGGAGCCTTCGCCGCTCGGTCGCTGCAGTTGCCGCCAGGATCAGTGTTGGGCTACCTGCGCGTTGAAACTTGTGAGCAGGCAGACGATGCAAGTTTGGAAAATCCATCACAATGGTGATTATCGCTTCTACGAAAATTCATTACTGGCGGAGGCATCCCAAAGCATCCTCGCCGTTAGGCCCGCGCGGAAGACCTCACGCCCGTTGCGCCAAGCGCATAAGCATGCTGTCGCCTATAAGGTCAGAAAAGCAAGGTAGCAAGGTTACGGGCTAGTTGGTAATGCATTGTACTTAGAAACGGCGCGAAGAAACGGGGTCAACACGTGTGTGTCGTTTCTTCGCGTTGTCCGCGTTTCTTCGCACTGTTTCTAAGTACAATGCCTATAAGGTGGTGGCGAAGCAGTTGTGCAGGGCTGTTTTGGAACATCTGCGTCAGTAAGGAAAGAAGACTGTTAGAGGATGAGTAATTTATCATGTAGGGCACTCTAGATGCCTATCACTTTAAAAACAAGTTTTGCTCTCTGTACGCTTTTTCAACACCACAGGCAATAAAAAGTTAGCAGAGGTGGGGCCTCTTCATTCTTAAATTGCATTTCATCACTCGTTCACAACACCGCGGGGTGATTAAATTAACAGTTTTTGAACACGTCAAATTAAGTATGCACCATGCACAGTGGCAACTTATTTCCCCAGTAAAATATAAAAGTAACTTACTTTCAGTTAGTATGGAGCCGAATTATGGATCGACTAGCGCACTTGTCATGCCTCAGTTATGCAGTGCATGCGAAAAGTTCGTCTCAACAGCAGCAGTAAATTTCACGAGTTGAGTGAGTGAGTTGAGTTGAGTGAGTTGAGGTGTTCAATGCTACAGGTGGGGTTAGCCTTGCCTTATCTGCCGGCAATTGCTCCATCGTACCGTCCCTTCTATATTAACAATGTCCTAAAGCCTGTCGCATCTACCCCGCTATGCGCACAGTCTCTTGTAATAGCACACAATCTCTCCCACAGTCACCATCTATGCACACAATCAATCCACACAGTACACATCACAGTCCACTCCAGAAGTCATCATCTATGCACATATTCAGTCACAGTAGAACATAGGCCATTGTAGTGCTACAATCCATACACACATTCACTCACAGTATAACGTAGTCCACTCCGGAAGACACCATCTACGCACACATTCAATCACAGTAGGCCATAGTCCGTTCTTGCTGTCACCATTTAGAAACAAGATCCGTGTCCTGCAGAAATGTTAAAAGAAGGCGTAAAGCCTCCCTTCTGCATGTCTGGTTTCCACTCGGGTAGACAATGTCCTGAACCTTTTTTTTTTTGTTTTTATGGGGGTTTAACGTCCCGAAGCGACTCAGGCTATGAGGGACGCCGTAGTGAAGGTCTCCGGAAATTTCGACCACCTGGGGTTCTTTAACGTGCACTGACATCACACAATGCACGGGCCTCTAGAATTTCGCCTCCATCGAAATACGGCCGCCGCGGCCGGGATCGAACCTGCGTCTTTCGGGCCAGCAGCCTAGCGCCGTAACCACTCAGCCACCGCGGCGGCTACAATGTCCTGAACTGTACTGTGACGGCTTCCTGTCTTCTAGAAGGAAGCGAACATCACATACCTTTCCGTATAGTACTCTGGGCAGTACATAATATAATGTTCGATATGCCCGCACACCCCACATAAAGAGCAAAGCGGAGACGATGCTATGCCAGTCTTATGCATCCATGCAGGAGTGCGAGCAGAGGCCGTGCGAATTCGATGTAGATGGGTCGCCTGAGATCTTCCCAGTCCCTTGGTTACACATGGCTTGTGGGACACACTCCACAGGGTACTGAAATGATCGAGCACCGTTTTCCTGGAGATACTTTTTCTATCTTGAGGTACTTTTTTAAGGAATCCTTGAGAGAGCTTTTGTGGGCGAGATTGCCTGCCACCTCATTACCGTTGACTCCTATGTGAGAGGGCACCCATTGGAAATGTAGAGTAAAGCCTCTGCTGTGCAGATGTGAGATTCTGCACCAAGCGCAGAGAGCTTATAGACAAGGCGTCAGTAGGGAATCCACGCTCTAACCTCTGAAAGCAGATTTTGAATCAGTTAGGATGACAACAGGTTGAGCCGGACAAGACCCTAACTTCCGTAAATCCGCCTAAATAGCAACACTTTCAGCCGTTGTGGAGGATACGACAGCAGTAAAGCGCACGGACCACTTACAGTCCAAGGAAGGAATGTAAAAAGCCGCTGCGCTAGCTTGTTTGACCTTGTCCACAGAACCATCCGTGAAAATTTGAAGATGGCGGGCATACTCAGTTTCCAAGTCTTCTAGTACAAGCGAACGCGTTGCTGCCAAAGGAGAGCTGCGCTTTGCGCTCACATGGGGAATTGTGACCTTACAGTCGAGGGTCGGAAAAGACCAGGGGGGTTTCAATCGTTTCCTTTGCATTCGGACATTAATGCCGAAAGAACTGAGAGTATTGAGTGCCAAGTAAGCCTTCAACTCATATCTCTTGCAGATCCGCTGGAGAAGGGATCGCCCAGCTACCGTCTCTCCTAGGCGGTCAAGATGCATTAGTAGTCTCTGAGAAGCGATAAGGCTAAGAGGTTTCGATAAGGACTCATGAAGTACTGCCTTATTCGCAGCCGCCTGGAGAACTCCAATGGCTCTTCTTAGGCCCTTTCTGTGGACCACTTCGAGACGTTCAAGTTGTGATGCTGAGGGGGAAATTAAAGGTAACTGATACATAATGCGACTCACCACCAGCGCTTCATGAAGTTTGACCATTGAAGAAGGATGGTTTCCCCATTGCTCGCGTGCAATTCTACGGCTCACATTGAGACGGGAAGATATAGATGAAACAATCGCGCCTACAGCTTTTCGCCACTGTAGACGGGCGTCAATAAGGACGCCCAGGAAACGCGTGTGGTTTAATTGACGGATGCAAGAGTGACCGAGGTCTATCTTCAACCGCGCTTGACGCCTTCCTACACCTGGAAACACAACAAAGCCGGATTTTTCCACTGACTAAATTTCACGAGTGAATTTGTATTTCTTAGAAGGCGCCAATCTCTACGCACAAAACGAGTGGTATTCAGGGGTAGGCAGCATCGTAGGCGCGTGTTCTGTGCATGAACAAGAAAATTAAAAAGGCTCAGGAAAATAATTCAAATACAAAGCGCTGCTGATCTCCGGCGGCAGTCGTAGCTCATGGTTCGCAGCGCTGTGGTTCGCAGTGTGGTTGTACGATTTGTCATCCTCCCTTGCCTCTCCCATAATGTATGATGAGCTGTCAAGCGCCGCGCTGCTGAAAGGTTTACATTACCCTACGACGTGTGTGTGGGCCATATGTAACTGCACGGTGAAATGGTCTGCATTTTCCTGATTCACTGCTAACTAGCTTCAAAGCATAAAGGAGCAGCCCAAACAGCAAACGCGAACAACTTGGCCCAACATAGAGGTAGCCTGCAATTTTAGTCACCCTAGACCGGCTGCAGCAGATGCCGTCACCGTACTCTTGTTCAGAAATCAACCGTCGTGTAGGGACCTAATTCAGAGCAAAATTAAAAAGAAGGAACCCATTCGCCGCATGTGGGATTCATTCCCGCGATTTTCGCACACTCAGATCAACATTTATCAAGTGCCTAAAATATTCGCTCAGTTAATGTGTTCATCATTAACAAAGGCGCTATTTAGGCCTGCCGTGGCCACTAAATGTGGTTACTTATTTCTAAACACACACCCTCATTGCTCCGCAATTTATGGGCCACTATAAACTTCTACAACTCATCAGCAACGGAAAAAAGGGGAATTATTGCATTGTGCTTTATGAAGCACATTCACTCTCTTGCTTCGCGAAATGTTGACGATGATGTAACACTCGTACTCTAGCAAACCCATTTATGAAAAACCGCACATGATAGCACATACTGCGAGATAACTGAGCTCGCCCAAGCGACAAAAGAACACTTCGACTGCATGCATTACACAAACGAAAAATAAAGCACAAATTGCATTCCGAACGGTTTACCCGCGTAGGGGAAATTGGGCATTTCCATTTTTGATGTGCCCGCGGCGGCATACCTTGGCCACCCTCTTTCTTTTGTACTTTAAAAATTGCCGCCGATTCCCTATGCTGAGGCTTTTATATGAAAAACTGTTAATATAGAATGATGAACGACGGTGCTGCACACGAAAAACAAAAGCAAAATACACCAACACCAAACTCTAGCAAGCAAGCATCACGGCACGATAAGCAGGCTGCCTCGAAACTGGTCGTGCCAGACGCGGAAGTAACGTCCACGTTTTAATAAACGACAATAGTTACAGGGCCTATACTAATTACTCTTCCTTCAAAATTCTTGACGGCGGCTCTGCCGCAGACCCCCAGAGCTACATTGTTGGATCGAACCGCCCGCGAGATTCAAACAACATAATAGCAATTACTGAGTAAATCTGACTCGTTTGCGATGAATAACGTAACTTTACATACAGTATTAAGGCCATAGACTTGAGTTTAAAAAAAAAAAACAGCCAGAAATAAGTAGAGTGGTCTTGCGTTATGAATGTACTGTTTGCGCAGGTTATGGTAATAAAAAATAAACACGGATTTCAATAGCGCCGAGCTCTGCTTCTGTTTGTTTAGGTTTTAGATTAAGGGGATTTAACGACCCAAAGCGATTCAGGCCATGAGGGACGCCGCAATGAAGGGCTCCGGATAATTTCGGCCACCTGGGGTTCTTTAACGTTCACTTACTTTGCGCAGTACACGGGCCTATAGCGTTTCGCCTCCAACAAAATTCGACCGCCGCGGCCGGGATCGAGCCCGCGTCTTTCGCGCCAGCAGGCGAGCTCCATGAATGCTGAGCCACCGCTGCGGCTCGATTCTTCTTGTCATAGCGAAATTCCGTGCATTGGAAACGTAGAACGTGTACTATGTATTTCGCGTGCGGAATTTTTTTTTTCCATACGAGGTTTACGTTCCTTTTAAACATCTCCCAACAAAAACCACGGTTTATAGTTAAAGGCCGACTTTGAACAGTGACAAGTAAAAAATACGTGGTGTAGCTCAAGGAAATTTTCAACATTTAACAAAAATATGCGCTATCAACAGTCCTGCTAAACTTGTCTGAGTTTCATCAATTTGACTAGCAGCTATTTAACTCAGAATATGCTACGTATGTACCGTGCATGGATTACCTGGAAGAACATTGGATCAAAAGCTGCAGAAGTAGTTTTCTTTCTGTGTTGTGCTGTGTTGGGTTTTATGGCACATAGGCAACTAAGGCCATAATGCGCCAAGATCAAGGTATAAGAAAAGTTGCCTGCGAAGTTCTATAGAAGCGTGAAAAATCATCGGTGGCCCAGCGCCTGAAATATGTTAGTACTGCCTAGTTACTGCAAACGAAAGGTATTTAAGAAATGGCTACAGAGGAAAGCTTTCAAGAGGGCCGGGCAACCTCAGCAGTGTTACGTTTGGAGACGCCAACATGCCAAGAATATTCAAGCCACTAAGAAGCATCAATCGACAGAGGCTTCAAAGGGCCGTCGACGTGGTTGCAGCGCCACGAGTGCAGGTGGTGGCGTCTACAAGGGACCTTTCCACCCCCCACCCCTCGCCCCCCCCCCCCCCCCCCCCTGCTGTTTACGGGGTGAAAAGGCCCTCTGCTGCCTGAGAACGGCTTTGATGAACCTGTCGTTTGTTCTAAACGCCGGTCCCACCCGGGACATCTTTTTCCCGGAGGGGACGGCGGGGGAGCTGGCGAGCGGCGCCGGGCTGCAAATGAGCCGTGGCAAATGCGGCCGTGTTTGACTAAGCCAAGGACGCCGGAATCCTCGTGCTTCGAAATCAACCTCGTCTTAGACTAAGTGCTTTTCCCTATACGTGGAACCTTCTGCAAACTGCAGTGGCAACCTTTGGTTCCCACGCTACCGCTGTGAAGTGCAGGTGGCTGACCTTCGAGGCTGCTTGGGACCCGCTTAGGGCTATTCATCACTGCTGCCTGGACAGCGCGGACCATAACTTGCCAGAAGAGGCAAGAGTGTGTTGTTGGGGGCGTCCTGGAAGGCGGACCCTAAAGACTGGACACGTGATCTACATCACAGTGATTCGACGCATTTTTAATGGACTAAATTCCCCAACTAGGGACCTGGGGACCCTATTTAAGCAGCGATCTGGCGTGTGATCGCCAGCTCCCGATTCACTCTTTCGAACTATGTAAAAATGTAAATAAACCCTTTCAGTCTCTTCTTCACCTCGAACACCCTCTCATCTCTTCGTCACTCCACAACAGCAGTCTCCCGATCCGGAATCCGGGGACACCGACCTTGGCGAGAGACGACACAGGCGAACCAGGGGCCCGCATCTAACAACTGGTGGCAGCGGTGGGATCGAAGCGCAATCCCCCAACACCGGTAGCCTGCTATGGGGTTGGAGTCCCACTCCTAACCGCAGCCATCCTTTCCTGGGCAAGGATCTCGAGGCTCTCAACTACAAAAAAAAAAAACAATTCAGCCTTCTTCTCAGGAGTCAGAATTTGGCTCAGGTGCATCAAAGATTGAAGCGAATCAGTTGGCAAAAATCAGTTTGCCGAGAAAATCTGCTTCTCTTAAAGAGCTAAAAACACAAGACATGCCAACAATTGCATCTTCACCCAGGAGCAACATTGGATCTAAAGGAATGTGTTCATTATAAAACTAAGTAAAACACTTTTCCTAACTTTTTTCAGGTTTTTGCATGAGTAAAGCGTGATTAACTGTTAGCACATCTCCACATTTTTCACAAACATGTTTGTCTTCCTTTGTCAACAGAAATTTGTGTGATGTGTGTGTGGCCTATACGGAGACGACAAGATAACTTCAGTGAAAAGCTTTTGGTGCAAAACATGAGTTCCATTCCCCTAGAACTGGCTTTACCAAGTGGAGTTTGTTGTTTTCTTCATTGTTCCAAGCCATCTGCATTTTTCCCTCAATTTCCAGTTTTCTTTTTGGTGCACCCAAAAAAACTTCCTGAAGGCGGTCAAATGAAACAAATATATCGTTTTATGCCCTGCGTTTGCTCTCCTCACTTCGCTTTTAGAAACATTAATTCTCATAACAACCCATAAAGTCACAAAGTAGATTAAGGTGTCGTCATAATGAGCTAAACATTATTTTTCTAGCTCTAGCGAAGGGGCCACAGCGATCACCCAAACATATTGCAAAACGGGTGGTGACTGTCACTGGCGATGTACTGCCACCTACCTCGTGCAGCCAGAACCTTTCTTTTTCGATTGCACAGAGGCACTTTGCACGTAAAAACGCAGTTGGAAGAGAAATGATTATTTTTACATGGGGAATCCACTGTTTTCTGTGCAACAAAGATGAAACGACTGACCATGCTTTCTTAGATTGCTGGGGTGCATTTTTTTCCCCTCTCAAACGTCCCACGGCATCATGCAGATACACAGCGATTGAGAGCGAGGACAGTGTGCCATGCGATCGCATCATGGCTTTGGGGCTGTACGCTATGTGGAGGAGCAGGATGGCGGTGCGTCGCGCAGAAATGTCAGCAAGAAATGAAACGCGAACATGACATTTGAGCCATGGATAGCAAAATGAGAAGATTTTGAGGAAGCTGAGTACAGGCGCAGATTAATTTTAATTCGCAGGCGCGAAAACTGCTCTTTAAATGTGTTAATAACTTGCATATCCTCTCCGGGAGTTAACATGTCAGTGCTTTTGAGTTGTCATTTCAGTTCTCTTTTTCGCGTTTCATTCGTTGCGGCCAGTAAGAACTGTATCATGTTGGTGGCGTTAAAAACAAGAAAGGAGGTAGAGCGCCCTTATCTCAACTGAGAGTACAGCGGTTTGATTTCCTCATAGGTTGCGGTTTATTTTTTTTTTTAATTTCGTAATCGGAGAGTACATTCACTCGTACACCGCCGCGGACGCTCAGTGGTTATGGCGCTCGCCTGCTGACCCGAAAGACGCGGGTTCGATCCCTACAGCGGCGGTCGAATTTCGGTGGAGGCGAAATTCTACTTAACATTCACTCGCACAGAGGATAGGAGACTGAATTCTGGCTCAGCAGGAGTTCGGCGATTCTGGAAAAAGGAGAGAAATTTGGGGAAAGCGTCTAGTCCATCGAAACGTGTTCCCAGCATTACTGAAATTTCAAAGTATGCAGAAAAAATTGAGAAAAACTGCTAGTTTACGCGGCTGCGCGCGCGTGTCGCACAGCGCTGAATACTCAAAATTACTAGGCAGTCCAAATGCCGCGGCCCCTCCCGGCGTAGGCGACATGTAGGCTCCCTAAAAATTATCATGCGAATTTTCTGCGCATGGTGCACCCCATTCGATCTTCTATGGCCATCAGAACTAGTCAATGCGAGCGCAGCAACCATTTTAGATGTACGTTTTTACCGCGGATAGGAAGAGCAGCCAATAAGTACCAACGTGTTCTCGCGGCATCTGACCGCGCTGGCGTTATTGCGACAAGTCGTTTTTCGCTGCCGGCAGTTGGCGCTAGTTGGTAGAGCGTTTTCTTTCCCCCGTTTTTGACGCGGACGAAGGGCATCTGGAGTAACTGCCCAGCCCCAGATCACTGGGTTTTCTTTTTTTATTTTAATGTATAGTTAGGCGTATACTTGACAGCAGAATTTAGGAACAGTTTATTGTTCTCGCGGCCAGGTTTATAGAAATCGTCCGCTAGGAATCTCAGGCTAAGGCGTGAGGTTATTTGTTCCTAATTTTATCGCAACTAGCAGTTTATAACAGTTAAATAATTACCATGATGCTCCCGGTAGGAAGTTTACGCGGCCCTTAACTTCGTACGGCGCTGCAGGTGAGTGGAACCGGCACGTTCGACGGCGGAATTTCAAGCAGATGGGACTCAGCTCATGACGGGGACGGACCATGTTGTCTCAGGACAGGCGTTCGATGGTGCGGAGGCTGGTATAAGCTAGAGGAGACGAGAATCCAAACCGAGGAAGAGATACCAGCTGAAGTCTTCCTGTATCTGATGTGCGTACTGAGCTTCAGAGAGGAGACAATCTAAGCTCATAGCAAAAGCCTGCACTACACAGCTCCTACATAGAACTGGCCTCGCAGGCAGCCAACAAAGTGTTTGCAGCCGTTGAGGTTGTAGCCGATGTTTTATTTTAATATCTAGAAAATTACAATTGCATGGTCTTGAGAGCCCTTGATTAAAAGCCTTTCAGTCTTCAAAAGCCGTGACTGACGCGTGCGATACAAAAACGAGCATTCATTGCGAATGGCTAAGAGGTTGATTGAAATATTAGATGTTGAAGTCATTACCTATCTTCCACTCGTGTCTTGCGACTGTCTCCGCTGTCTTTACAGTGTTCGATTTTCTGTTCTAACATTACCCATTCATGAGGGCGATAGTTGTCTGACTTCCATTTCTCAGTTTCCCCTTCATGTGTTTGTGATTATGACCTTATTCTTTACTTATTGCGACACTTTTATGTCTTTGCCTGTTACGACCTTATGTCTCCTCCTCTTGTGTGTTGTTGATTTACTGTTTTTATTGATTACTTAGCACTTACTGCGATTATGCTTGCTTACTGCAGAGTGGTCATTTTTCATCTTCCAATGCTGTTGGCATATCCCGTATATGCACTGCGTTCTCTGTATTGTGTACTGTGTTATTGTGTGCTGCATTTATGTTGTGTTTTATTGAGCATTATGTACATAGAAATAGAAGAAAGGAACACAAAACAGACACCTCCGCGGAGGCACACCCCTCGGGAGGTTTTTAGCCTCTTTACAACACCTCGACCATTCAATAATTCTTTAATGGGCCCGTGATGCTCGCTCAGGGATCGAGGCACTCGGCTCTTGTGCGCAACATTCGGTTCCGACCACGGCGGATGTAATTCAGTGCAGGGGAAAAACGCCAAACTAATGCGGCCCTAGAACTGAAATTTAGTGCGCTTTAACGCACCGTACTCATTAAAAATTTCCATGGCTCTACATATTGATGGTGATCAATTTTTATGGCGCAAGGGCAGCTTCGACCAAATAGCGCCATGGCACAAGGTAGTTTTTCATTGCACAAGGTGGGGTCAGAGACTCATTCCCCAAGCATTTCACCCTAAAGAAGCCGAGCACCAGATCAGGGGAAAGCTTGTACCATTTTATCACCGGTGGGTATACCCGGCGGCACTGGGGATTGAACCTCGCACCTCCTGCATGCGAGGCTGATGCTCAAGCCGAACCACCACCGCTGCCAATTGCCAAACGTGGTGTAGAGAGTGTAGCATGAGAATGGCGGTTTTACTGAAAAAAACACCTTTTCCGGTTGCCTTTATCAACTATGAAGCGAGTTCTTTTCACGCATTTTAAAGCAGTGATAGTACAAGCTACAGCGGTCGCCAGTATGCAGCAAGAACCGCTGAGATGGGTCGGCTTTATACACCAGAAAGCGTTCGTAGAATTCACATAAAAACGTTGCGCCTGGCTTAAAGATTCACACGACTCTCTTCTTCGTATTTTGCGTCTGCCCTTGCAAACATGTAGTGAGTAAAACAGAAGCTGAATTACGAGAAATACTTGCAAGACTGTTTATCTCAGTGTTTCTTTGGATATCGATTTAATATTATCGATCATTATCAGTGGTGGTTATTGTAATGTCTCACCCCTCTTAATGTGTCCTGTCGATGCGACAGGAATCTCTCAGTATGATATGATACATGAGTGCTCCTTTGATGCTGTATGGGACAGGACGTTTTAGGCATGTCAAGCACGGCATTGAATGTGATGTAGTGGACCACGCAGCCGTGTTGGCTCGCTCTTGAGTGTACTTAATGGCCGAAAGCATGAAATAAAGCTTTGTTGCCATCGAAAATTCATTGGATTCGACCATTTTTTTCGACTCGGCAGCAAGTGCCCGAGTGTTGAATATGGCATATTTGAATTCATTTTCCTGGAGACTTCCAGGGATGGTTTTAATACTTTTTATACAAGAAATAGGGACGAGTTGGTAAATGTCCTCCCTTGATATAGAGGAGAAGGGGGCAGAATTTTGAAACTGAGCATCGGTGTCGGCGCCCGACGCGGCGTAAAAAGCAAGGTAACGTAGTCGTGAGGTTTGCAATGTCTTACGCAATTTTGGATTTCAACCCCTGTAATCTTCTGTTGTCCAGATGGTTCTTGTGCGTGGCAAAGACTTTGAGCCCAGAGCTGCTTTATGCCCTGTAATTATGTTTCAAGTGAATTGCAGATACCATCGGTCTGCGTTAATTTCAGACGGGCGGAAAAGGTCATCGACTCTTTTTTTCCCTCTGAGATCGAAAAACAGAGGTTTGTCCCAATCGTTTCAAAGGTCTATAAGATGTCCTTCTCAAAGAAGACAATGTGGGAAAAAATGCTATGTTCGGCTGACTTGTCTGTAGTACAGAAGCAGTCGCACAGTCGTACAGACTGATGAAGATTGATGACTCAAGCGATCGTCAGTTCTAATGACTGCCTCTGTATTGATGATATGTCAGCGGGGTATGGCTTTTGATCCATCTAAACTCCCCGAAGCTGAGCACGCTCGGTAGAGCTAGCCATGCTTTTTTTTTCAACCGGCTTAGCCTTTTACACACACCCCACAGCTGAAATGCTTTGGGCCCTTTCCATGAGACTGCTACCAGCTTCACGGGCTGTCGATCGATTAAGGCTGCTTGATGTTTAGGGCTAAGTATCTTGGATAAGGTTTAGCGGCGTCGCATGAATTTGAAGACTCTGTCGGTGCCGCACTCAGACCAGCGTCGTACTTTTTTTTCCCCTGAACTTTTGGTTAGCAGGTATCCTCGTTCCTGCGTATCAGTACGACTCACCCGCGGTGCATACTGATCGTCACCTCAGGCGAAATTTATCTAAACGTGACATAAAGCCACCGTTTCGATTGAAAAGCCCGCAAAAAGGGGCGTTTCTTTTTGTTTTTTCCCACTGGGGGGCGGTCAGTGTCCAATTAAGGCACCCGAGACGAAGAGGAATGCCGCAACGCGCCGAGAATTCGGAGAAAGGGCGCCGCGCCGAGACGCGCGGGTGCCGCTTGAGACGGCGTGCGCGCATCTTGATTAGATGCTTCAAACAGCCCCGCTGCTTGGCCACTCGGTGGATTCGCGGCTCCCGACGCGGCATGTGCGTTCGGCAGTCCCGACACGCCGCCCGGCGCGAATAAAAAGAGACAAGCGGCAGAGCCTGGCCGCTTCTCTTTGCCGAGTGCGTATATGTGTGCGTATATATTTATGCAAGAAGCAGCACCAGAACAACCCTTAAGCTAGGCAGGGAAACTGTGAACGACGTTACAGCTTGCGGTGGAGAGAGTCAAGGCGAAGGTAGTCGAACAGCGAAGCCACGCCGCCCTTTGGAATGCAACCGTGCCGCAGCCGGTGCCGCCTGAGCGGGGGAATGCTAGCAGTATTTATATACATATATCTTCTATAATCAGACAGCAGGGAGAGAAACGACAGTTTAAATGCTTCGTCCCCTACGTCCTCCCAGGCGGCGCCTGGGAAAGCGGCCCCGCGTCACCGTATATATGTGTATGTATAGAGACGGCGGACATAAAACAACTATCAGGCGGCCGGCATCGCATAGCGCCGGAGAGGGAGTCTGATCGGCAACAGGAGGCTGCTCCAGACGAGGGGCGTCACCGTCAGCTCCCTCCGCCGCGAGTTTTCTCGAATTCGCCCTCGCCTCGCTCGGGCACCGCGGCGGCGACGGCGGGGTGGTCCCGCGGGCGTACGAGTACGACTCGGATACCGGCCAGACATACGCACGCACGTGCGGACGTAGCGCGCAAGCGGCGTAATACCACACGACATCGGTACACCTTCAGTGGTACGACACAGACGGGGAAGTACGAGTCAAGTTAGGGAGGAGGATTATATTCCGTAATAGAGAGCGCGGGGGGCGCTTAAGCGCAACTTATATAAAGTACGGAGGTTCTCGATCGCCGCAAATTTACGTCCACACCGGTTTCTTCCCCCCGGAGTCCGGTCCCTCGCATCGGATCCCCGATCTGCGCGGCGCGCTTGCGATGTGTCTCGGAAAGGCGGCCCGGGTCTTCTCGCCGCCGACGAGGGCTCTTTGGTGCTCGCGACGAAGAGGACGGCGCAGTGTGTGTGTGCCGCATGCCACCGCCACCCAGTCAGCGCGTGTGTTGTGGTCACGTACCCGCACGCAGACCCGCCGCCGGGGGGAGAGATTTATCGCACATGCGCGCCGACGCGGCTCCCGTGGCGTCAAACCTGAGGCCACCTCGACTGCCAAGGTCCAGACTGCGACGAAGCGGCGCACTGTATCGGCGCTTTTAGGCCGCCACTGGGCGTGAGAGGCGCAGGCATCAGGAGGTCCTTTTACAACATTTCTGCTAAAGCGTTCCAAGTGCCTTGGGGACAGTGTTTAACGTGCTGTTAATCCCCTGTGATACTGCACTCGCAACGCCGCTGCTAGGTGCAGCGGCTGCACCGGCAACGATAGCGTTGCTTAGCGCGGTGCTTGTCGCGTTGTTAGCCACGTGCTCTTCATGGCAGGCGTCACAAAGATCACACCTAGCATACCGCTGAACGCATCAAAGTGAATCGGCGTTTTACGGAGAACCCACTGTCATGACCTGCGCATGCGATGCCGGCAGACGCTTTCTCTCTTGACCGAAGATCAAAGGTCAAGGCCAAGGTCAAAGGTCAAGGTCGAGATAGTTGGTGTAACAACCGCTGGTGTCGCTGCTGTAGCTGAAGACATGGCTAGGTGGCTTGAGCCACCGCCCGATTTAAAGGGTTCAACCGTATCCATCCATCCATCCGTCCGTCCGTCCGTCCGTCCGTCCATCCATCCATCCATCCATCCATCCATCCATCCATCCATCCATCCATCCATCCATCCATCCATCCATCCATCCATCCATCCATCCATCCATCCATCCATCATGCGTCGAGCCTGACTACCACCAGTTATGCTCAAGGTTTGACGTCTACCTAGATTTATTTATTTATTTATTTATTTTCAAATACAACAGGAAGCAGCGCTGCCCAAGCAGGAGAGGGTTACATGCGTTACATGTTTTGCATTAACAATTCGACAAAGATTTTCACATCTGCCGATTCGGCAATCAATGATGGTAAACAGTTCCACTGGTGCGTTGTAAGGGGAAAATTGCGGCCACGGTGACCTCTAGCTACATTCAAGGTCAAACTTGCGGCCCCGCTGACGGCTCGGAAAGGTGGCGTAGAAAAATAACTGAAAACGCCCAGCGGCACTTGTGACAGGAAAATCAGTTACGCGGTGCCGGCTGAGTGGCAAGTCTACGAAGCAGACGACATAGCGGGAGGAACACGTGCCATATACCGACGGCCGAATTCCGAGCTGTCAAACCGGACTGTCTTAAGGGGCGCAGTGCTCTCAGCGCTTATGCGAGGCTCACGAGCGTACAAATGGGGTGTTGTCAGATTATCATGTATAGCACTGAATGGTAAGATGCCTTCGCTGTAGTGCCTTCCTGTGTGCTTCGTCATGTTGCTGAACGGCCTGCGCTTCGGTCTTGCACCGTCACCCATCCCCTGATATGCGTCGCTGCCGTCTTCATCTCCGGGGCGGCCCATTGCTCCTCACACCGCTTTCTATTCGTCTCCGACCTCGGGACACCGCCCGGGGATGCACACATTGTAGCCTTCCAAGATCACGATCCAGGCGTTGGATGCATCGGCTCTTTCTTCACCGCCACCTCATATTTTGGTGTCGGGAGGGTTCCCTCACCCACATGTACTCGTTTTGCCAAAAGTAACCGGTCAACAGGTTTTCGCTTCTCAGCCGTATAACAGAGTTTTTCCGGCACCCCTGAATACCTAAAGCTGTCAAAAACTGAGGACAAGGATTCACCTTACTTTACACAGATTCCGAGCTTAAGGGCTGCCATAAGTGCTTCGCTACGCGGCTAGAAAGCAAACCCCCTTTGCCCGATTACTTTTGGCAAAGACTGTACCTTTTATGCTTACTCTGCGCAGGTTGAGCAACATGGACCGTTAGTACAGCCAAGAACGTTTTGAATCAGGTATTTGGGCAACGTCGACCTACTTGAGACGGCGAATAATAGCAGAAAATTATTTCCGTCTGAGGGTCCCTTTGATTACGTGGTGAAAGTGTCTGGTAGATAGACGAAACTTCTTGGCCGCTTGCACGGACTTCTAGGCGTCACTTAGCAGTTTGCGAAGCAGTGAGCCTATTTTCTTCAAGCCCCTCGCATAGCCGCTAAGCTCGGCGTTAAAATCCTTAGGAGTGCAAATGGTTCAGTCTCTTTATGATATTAACATTTAGGCCACCCCGGTGAACTGTTTGGACCGGCCGCGCAAGGTCCATGGAATAACCTCGTTTCAGGCCGACAGTGATGACGGAAGTGCAGCTTTGTTGGACATCACATTTAATTGTAAGGGAACTGTTTCTAAGATACTGTTACGAATATATTGATGGGAATGGTCTAACCTTCCGATGCGTAGCGGAATCTCGCTTTTAAGGTTTGCTCTGCCCTTACACCTAGTAGTTATACTTCCATAGAGAACGAATGGGGTGGACTTTTGACAATAAATAGCAGAAAACAGCAAGCGTCCCGAAGAGGGATCTGCGGATATACTGATTGTTATGGTGCAAACTTACCATATCAGAAAAATTGCGTTCATAAAACACCTACCGCTCAAAAAATGCAATCGTACAGTATTTCTGGGCGTGGCAGCTAATTCCGAAATTTTTCCGCTGTTCAGGTCTAACTCTGGGTCGACGTTCTGAGCTACCGATTTTCACTTTTGGTTTTGGTATGTTAAAACGAAATTATACGAAGTGTCCAACTACTCTCCCTTCAAATATGACCAGTGGCCTGTACAAGCTGATGCGTTTTCTGCACTAGTACAAAGCTGCTAGAGAACAGCCATTACGCTGACAACGCAAAGACGTCACCAGAAAAGCGCACCGTAAACGGAACGAACTCCCATAATTTCGAATTGTTCTATAGGTAACTCTGCTCAAAGAAGACTGGGAGCTACGCCGGGCCTGGAGCTAGAGCTTCGGCTCGCCTGGAGGCCACGTGCCGTCCGTTCCACTGTTCGCTCGTATCCGATGACGGGCAGCTTGGCGGCGCTGCGCAACATCGACGGTGCGCGAGAGCCCTGTGTTTGCCTTTCCCCAAACAGAGAAAAAGCAATGAAAGTAAAGGAAAAATTTAAAAACTTTGCAAGCCCACGCTGAGAATCGCAGGCGTTGATGCAAGACTGTCGTTTCTGTATTTCTGCGATCAGTTTTTACACCCAAGTTTGCTTTATCCGCTCCATCCTTTTACAGCCGTCAGGGCCCGAAAGCCGCGACGCGTAGCTTTCGCCTTGCGGTACGTTTATTCTCGTCTGCGCTCCCGCGTGAAAGACGCTCCTCACGCCGCGGGATACGAAAAGCATGAGAACAACGCTGAGGAACAAAGGGGTTCATATCGAGAATGCATTTTAAGCGCACCATCGGATGTTGTGTGTTTACACGCCGAACTGGGACGGCGTTAAATGGCCCACGATATGTGGCACTCAGGAATCTGGGAAGGGGACTTAGAAGAAAGCATGCATTGCGTTATGAGCCTAAAATGTGACCCTGCATCTCCTGCTCATGCTTCTCCGCTGCCGCAGTTTCTGCGAACATTATAAAGCCGTGAAGGGCTCACCGGACAAGAGCGACCAACAAACTGCACCGAGTGTCATGCACAATCTGCATCACGCACTTCTAGCCACCCATTTCATCACTCGCTCCACTCACTCACTCACACACTCACTCACTAATTAACTCACTCACTCACTCACTCGCTTCACTCACTAACTTACTCATACACTCGCTCACTCACTCACTCACTCACACACTCACTCACTCACTCACAAACTCACTCGCTCACTCATACACTCACTCCCTCCCGCACACACACGCACTCACTCACTCATTCACTCACTCGATCACTCACGCACTCACTCACTCAATCACTCACACAATCACTCACCCACTCACTCATTAACACACTCACTCACTCACTCATTCACTCACCCACTCACACACACACACTCACTCACTCACTCGCTCACTCACTCAATCATTCACTCACCCACTCACTCATTCACACACTCACTCACTCACCCACTCACACACACACACACACTCACTCGCTCACTCACTCACTCATTCACTCACTCGCTCCACTCACTCACTCCACTAACTCACACACTCCCTCACTCATTCACTCACTCACACACACTCACACACTCACTCGCTCACTCACTCACACACACAATTACTCACTCATTCACTCACTCACGCACTCATTCACTCACTAATTCACTCACTCACTCATTCACACACTCACTCACACCCTCTCACGCACACTCACTCATTCGCTCACTCACACACTCGCTCACTCTCTCACTCACACACACACTCACTCACTCACTCGCTCACTCGCTCACTCACTCACTCACACACACTCACTCACACACGCACTCACTGACTCATTCAATCACTCACTCACGCACTCACTCACTCACACATTCGCTCATTCACTCACTCACTCATTCACTCACTCACACACTCATTCATTCACTCACTCACTCATTAACTCACTCACGCACTCACACACTATTCACTCACTCACTCACTCGATCATTCACTCACACTCACTCACACACTCATTCACTCATTCACTCACTCACTCATTCACTCACTCATTCACTCACTCACTCATTACCTCACTCACACACTCACTCACTCACTCATTCACTCAATCATTCACTCATTCACTCACTCACTCGCTCCACACACTCACTTACTCACAAACTCGCTCACTCACTCACTCACTCACTCACTCACACACTCACTCGCTCACTCATACACTCACTCACTCATTCACTCACTCGATCACTCACGCACTCACTCACTCAATCACTCACTCACTCACAAAATCACTCACCCACTCACGCATTCACACACTCACTCACTCACTCATTCACTAACCCATTAACACACACACACTCACTCACTCGCTCACTCACTCACTCATTCACTCACTCGCTCCACTCACTCACTCCACTCACTAACTCACACACTCACTCATTCACTCACTCACACACTCAATCTCTCGCTCACTGGCTCACTCACACACACACACACTGACTCACTCACTCCTTCTCTCACTCATTCACTCACTCACTCAATCACAAACTCACTCACTCCCTCACTCACTCACTCTCACACACACTCACTCATTCATTCACTCGCTCACTCGCTCACTCCACTCACTCACACACTCAGTCACACACAGTCGCTCACTCACACACACACTCACTCACTGACTCATTCACTCACTCACACACACACTCACTCATTCACTCACCCATTCACTCACTCACACACTCCCTCACTCATTCACTCACATACTCACTTACTCACTCCCTCAAACATACTCACGCACTGACACACTCACTCACACACATACTCACTCACTCACTGACAAACTCACTCGCTCACTCACTCATTCACTCACTCACTCATTCATTCACTCACTCATTCACTCACTCACTCATTAACTCGCTCACTCACTCTTACTCACTCAGTCATTCACTCACTCACTCATTCACTCACTCACTCACACACTCACTCACTTACTCACACACTCACTCACATACACACTCATTCACTCGCTCACTCACTGACTAACACACTCACTCACTCATTCATTCACTCGCTCACTCACTCACTCGCTCACTCACTCACACACACCCTCACTCACTCACTCATTCACTCACTCGCTCACTCACTCCACTCACTCACACACATACACACACACTCACTCATTCATTCAATCACACCTCACTCGCTCCACTCACTCACTCATTCATTCACTCACTCATTCATTCACTCACTCATTAACTCGCTCACTCACTCTTACTCACTCAGTCATTCACTCACTCACTCACTCATTCACACAAAAAACTCCCTCGCACACACACTCACTCACTCATTCACTCACTCACACACTCACTCACACACTCACTCACTCGCTCACTCACTCACGCACTCATTCATTCCCTCACTCATTCACTTACAAACTCACTCACTCACGCACTCAAACACACACACACACTCACTCCTTCACTCACACTCACTCCCTGACTCATTCACTCACTCACTTTCTCACGCACTCACTCACACTCACTCATTCACTCATTAACTCGCTCACTCACTCTTACTCAGTCATTCACTCACCCACTCATTCATTCACTCACTCACTCACACATTCACTCACACACACACACACTCACTCACTCACTCATTCCATCAAACACACACACTCACTCGCTCACGCACTCAAACCCTCACACCCACACTAACTCACTCACTCATTCCCTCACTCACTGACACTCACTCGCTCAATCACACACTCACTCACTCTTTCATTCATTCGCTCACTCGCACCACTCATTCACACACTCACTCACAAACTCACTCACTCAGACACTCTCACACTTTCACTCACTCACGCGCGCACTCCCTCACTCACTCATTCACTCACTCCCTCTCTCACTCGCTCACTCACAAACTAATCACTCACTCACACACTCACTCACTTACTCACTCACTTACTCACTCACATATTCACTCACACACACTCACTCACTCACTCGCTCACTCACTCACTCACACGCTCACTCACTCACTTATTCACTCACTCACTCGCTCACTCACTCACTCCCTCACACACACACTCACTCATTCACTCACTCGCTCACTCACTCACTCTGTCACATACACTCATTCACTCATTCACTCCCTCGCTCACTCACGCACTCACACACTCACTCACTCACTCGCTCAATAACTCAACCACTCACTCACTCGCTCAATAACTCACGCACTCACTCGCCCACTCACTCACGCGCTCATTCATTCACTCACTCATTCACTCACTCACACACTCACTCACTCATTCACACACTCACTCACTCACACACTCACACACACACTCACTCACTCCACTGACTCACACACTCACTCACTCACTCATTCACTCACTCACTCATTCACTCACACACTCACACACTCACTCACTCATTCACACACTCACTCACGCACTCAAACACACACTCACTCACTCGCCTACTCACTCGCTCGACTCACTCACCCACTCATTCACTCATTCACTCACTCACTCACTAATTCACTCTAACACAATCACTCACTCACTCGCTCAATAACTCACCCACTCTCTCGCTTATTCACTCACACACTCACTCACATACACACTCGCTCAGTAATTCACTCACTCGCTCCCCTCACTCACTCGTTCACTCACTCGCTCCACTCACTCACTCATTCACTCGTTCACTCACACACGCACTCACACACACTCACTCACTCACTCGCTCGCTTGCTCACTCACTCACTCACACACTCACTCACTCAAACACACACACTCACTCACTCGCTCACTCACTCCACTCACTCACTCTCTCGCTCACTCACACACTCACACACTCACTCACTCAGCCGTTTTGTGGGGTATACTTTGCATTATTGCGTATTAGCTGCTGCCTGACAGCTAAGCATTAGGTTCCGGCAAAGAAAATGAGGACGTTGGATTTCCTGACAGAGAGCGCGAACTCACCTTGATTTGTATTTTCCTCACCCATAAGGTGCGCAGGGCTCTAGTAATATCCAGAGATCATTCCTGTCCTCCATACGCACTGAGCTTGTATATTTGACGTGTCCAAGCCTGGTCCGGGGCCCTTTAAGGATTCAAAGTGTTCACATACATCAAGCAGAGAAATTATGCTTGCCTTGGCATTCTGCTGTCGCTTTTTCGGAAAGAATGCTGATGAATGCGTTTTCATCGCAGACTAACAACAGGAATATCTAGATGGCTCACTCCATATCACTCACTCACTCATTCACTCACTCACACACTCACTCACACACTCACTCACTCACTCACTCAAAAAACCACTCCCACTCACGCATTCACACACTCACTCACTCATTCACTCACCCATTCACACACACACACACACACACACACACACACACACACACACACACACACACACACACACACACACACACACACACACACACACACACACACACACACACACACACACACACACACACACACACACACACACACACACACACACACACACACACAAACACACTCACTCATTCACTCACTCACTCCACTCACTCACACAATCACTAACTCATTCACTCACTCACACACTCACTCACTCACTCGCTCACTGGCTCACTCACACGCACACTCACTAACTCACTCCTTCACTCACTCATTCACAAACTCACTCACTCCCTCTCACACACACTCACTCACTCATTGACTCACTCACTCACACACTCATTCATTCACTCATTAACTCGCTCACTCAGTCTTACTCACTTAGTCATTCACTCACTCATTCATTCCCTCACACACTCACTCACTCACACACACACTCACTCACTCCGTCACACACACACTCACTCACTCGCTCACTCACTCAATCCCTCACAGCCACACTAACTCACTCACACGTTCCCTCACTCACTCACACTCACTCGCTCACTCACACACTCACGCTTTCATTCACTCGCTCACTCGCTCCACTCACTCACACACTCACTCACTCAGACACTCACACACACACACTCACTTTTTCACTCACGCACGCACTCACTCACGCACGCACTACCTCCCTCATTAACTCATTCCCTCACTCACTCGCTCATTCATACACCCACTCTCTCTCACACACTCACTCACTTACTCACTGACTCACACTTTCACTCACACACACGCACCCACTCGCTCACTAACTCACTCACACGCTCACTCACTTACTTATTCACTCAGTCACTCGCTCACTCACTCACTCCCTCACACACACACTCACTCACTCATTCACTCACTCACTCGCTCACTCACACACTCACTCACTCTGTCACACACTCACTCACGCACTCACTTACACACTCCCTCACTCGCTCAATAACTCGTCCACTAACTCACTCGCTCAATAACTCACGCACTCACTCGCTCACTCACGCACTCATTCATTCACTCATTCACTCACTCACACACTCACTGACGCACTCACACGCACACTCACTAACTCGCTCCACTGACTCACCCACACACTCACTCACTCATTCTCTCACTCACTCACTCATTCACTCACTCACACACTCACTCACTTATTCACACACTTACTCACGCACTCACACACACACACACTCCCTCTCTCGCCTACTCACTCGCTCGGCTCACTCACTCACACACTCACTCATTCACTCACTCACTCATTCGCTCACTCACACACTCACTCATTCAGTCACTCACTCACTCATTCACTCACTAACTCACTTCCTCACTCGCTCATTCACTCACTCACTCATTCACTCTAACACAATCACTCACTCACTCGCTCAAAAACTCGCCCACTCTCTCGCTCCCTCACTCACACTCTCACTCACTCACATACACACTAACTCAATCATTCACTCTCTCGCTCCACTTACACACTCACTTACTCACTCGCTCAATAACTCGTCCAGTAACTCACTCACTCAATAACTCACGCACTCACTCGCTCACTCACTCACGCACTCATTCATTCACTCATTCACTCACTCAATCATTCACTCACTCACACACTCACACACCCACTCACTTATTCACACACTCACTCACGCACTCACACACACACACTCACTCAATCGCTCGGCTCACTCACTCACGCACTCACTCATTCAGTCACTCACACACTCACTCATTCACTCACTCACTCATTCACTCACTAACTCCCTCACTCGCTCAGTCACTGACTCATTCACTCTAACACAATCACTCACTCACTCGCTCAATAATTCACCCACTCACTCGCTCACTCACTCGCTCACTCACACACTCACTCACACACACACACTCACTCACTCGCTTACTCACTCCACTCACTCACTCTCTCGCTCACTTAACCACTCACACACTCAAGCACTCACACACTCACTCACTCACAAAACTACTCACCCACTCACGCATTCACACACTCACTCACTCATGCACTCATCCATTCACACACACACACACACACACACACACACACACACACACACACACACACACACACACACACACACACACACACACACACACACACACACACACACACACACACACACACACACACACACACTCACTGACTCATTCACTCCACTCACTCACTCACACACTCACTCACTCTTACTCACTCAATCATTCACGCACTCACTCATTCACTCACTCACACACTCACTCACTTACTCACTCACACGCTCACTCACTCACTCACTCGCTCACTCACTGACTAACACACTCACTCACTCATTCACTCGCTCACTCACTCACTCCCCCGCACACACTCACTCATCCACTCACTCACTCGCTCACTCACTCACACACACCCTCACTCACTGACTCATTCACTCACTCGCTCACTCACTCCACTCACTCACACACATACACACACACTCACTCATTCACTCACTCACAGACACACTCACTCACTCACACACTCGCTCACTCCACTCACTCACTCATTCATTCACTCACTCACTCACTCATTCACTCACTCATTAACTCGCTCACTCACTCTTACTCACTCAATCACTCACTCACCCACTCATTCATTCACTCACTCACACACTCACTCAAACACGCACACTCACTCACTCCATCAAACACACACACTCACTCGCCAACTCACTCAATCCCTCACACCCACACTAACTCACTCACTCATTCCCTCACTCACTCACACTCACTCGCTCACTCACACACTCACTTACTCTTTCATTCACTCGCTCACTCGCTCCACTCATTCACACACTCACTCACTCACACATTCACTCGCTCAGACACTCTCACACTTTCATTCATTCACTCACGCACGCACTCCCTCACTCACTCATTCAGTCACTCCCTCTCTCACTCGCTCACTCACACACCTAATCACTCACTCAGACACTCACTCACTTACTCACTCACATATTCACTCACACACACTCACTCACTCACTCGCTCACTCACTCACACGCTCATTAACTCGCTCACTCACTCTTACTCACTCAGTCATTCACTCACTCACTCACTCATTCACTCAATCACACATTCACTCACTTACTCACTCACTCACTCACACACAGACTCACTCACTCACTCACACACTCACTCACTCATTGACTCACTCATTCACATACTCACTCCCTCGCACACACACTCACTCATTCACTCACTCACACTCTCGCTCACACACTCACTCACTCGTTCACTCACTCGCTCACTCACTCACGCACTCATTCATTCACTCACTCATTCACTTACACACTCACTCACGCACTCACACACACACACTCACTCATTCACTCACTCACTCCTTGACTCATTCATTCACTCACTTTCTCACGCACTCACTCACACTCACTCATTCACTCACTCATTCACTCATTAACTCGCTCACTCACTCTTACTCACTCAGTCATTCACTCACCCACTCATTCATTCACTCACTCACACACTCACTCACACACGCACACTCACTCACTCACTCCATCAAACACACACACTCACTCGCCAACTCACTCAATCCCTCACACCCACACTAACTCACTCACTCATTCCCTCACTCACTCACACTCACTCGCTCACTCACACACTCACTCACTCACTCTTTCATTCACTCGCTCACTCGCTCCACTCATTCACACACTCACTCACTCACACATTCACTCACTCAGACACTCTCACACTTCCATTCACTCACGCACGCACTCCCTCACTCACTCATTCACTCACTCCCTCTCTCACTCGCTCACTCACACACCTAATCACTCACTCACACACTCACTCACTTACTCACTCACATATTCACTCACACGCACTCACTCACTCACTCGCTCACTCACTTACTCACACGCTCACTCACTCACTCACTCCCTCCCTCACACACACACTCACTCACTCCCTCACACACACACTCACTCACTCATTCACTCACTCGCTCACTCACTCACTCTCTCACATACACTCACTCACTCATTCAGTCACTCGCTCACTCACTCACTCACTCACACACTCACTCACAGACTCACTCGCTCAATAACTCATCCACTCACTCACTCGCTCAATACATACGCACTCACTCGCTCACTCACTCACTCACGCACTCATTCATTCACTCACTCATTCACTCACTCACACACTCACTCACTCATTCCCACACTCACTCACTCACACACTCACACACACGCTCACTCACTCACTCACTCCACTGACTCACACACTCACTCATTCACTCACTCACTCATTCACTCACTCGCACACTCACACACTCACTCACTCATTCACACACTCACTCACGCACTCACACACACACTCAGTCACTCGCCTACTCACTCGCTCAACTCACTCACTCACTCATTCACTCACTCATTCACTCTAACACAATCACTCACTCACTCGCTCAATAACTCACCCACTCTCTCGCTCATTCACTCACACACTCACTCACATACACACTCACTCAGTCATTCACTCACTCGCTCCCTTCACTGACTCGTTCACTCACTCGCTCCACTCACACACTAACGCACTCGCTCACTCACACACGCACTCACTCTCACACACTCACTCGCTCGCTCACTCACTCACTCAGACACTCACTCACACACTCACTCACTCACACTCACTCACTCGCTCACTCACTCACTCCACTCACTCTCTCGCACACTCACTTACCCACTCACACACTCATTCACTCAGCCGTTTTGTGGGGTATACTTTGCATTAATGCGTAATAGCTGCTGCCTGACACCTAAGTATTAGGTTCCGGCAAGGAAAATGAGGACGTTGTATTTCCTGACAGAGAGCGCGAACTCACCTTGATTTGTATTTTGCTCGCCCATAAGGTGCGCATGGCACTAGTAATATCCAGAGATCATTCTTGTCCTCCATACGCACTGAGCTTGTATATTTGACGTGTCCAAGCCTGGTCCGGGGCCCTTTAAGGATTCAAAGTGTTCACACACATCAAGCAGAGAAATTATGCTTGCCTTGGCATTCTGCTGTCGCTTTTTCGGAAAGAATGCTGATGAATGCGTTTTTATCGCAGACTATTAACAGGAATATCTAGATGGCTCACTCCATATCACTCACTCACTCACTCACAAAACCACTCACCCACTCACGCATTCACACACTCACTCACTCATTCACTCACCCATTCAAACACACACACACACACTCACTCACTCATTCACTCACACACTCACTAACTCATTCACTCACTCACACACTCACTCAATCATTCGCTCACTGGATCACTCACTCACACACACACTCACTCGCTCCTTCACTCTCTCATTCACTCACTCACTCATTCACAAACTCACTCACTCCCTCTCACACACACTCACTCGCTCATTCACTCACTCTCACACACTCTCACTCACTCACTCATTCACTCGCTCCACTCACTCACTCACACACTCGCTCATTCACTCATTCACTCACTCACGCACTTACTCACACACTCACTCATTCATTCATTAACTCGCTCACTCACTCTTACTCACTCAGTCATTCACTCATTCACTCATTCATTCACTCACACACTCACCCACTCACTCACAAACATACTCACTATCTCCGTCACACACACACTCACTCACTCGCTCACTTACTCAATCCCTCACAGCCACACTAACTCACTCACTCATTCCCTCACTCACACTCTCTTGCTCACTCACACACTCACTCTTTCACTCACGCACGCACGCACTCACGCACGCACTCCCTCACTAATTCACTCACTCCCTCTCTCACTCGCTAATTCACACACCCACTCACTCTCTCACACACTCACTCACTCACTCACACATTCACTCACACACACGCACTCACTCGCTCACTAACTCACTCACTCGCTCACTCACTCGCTCACTCGCTCACTCACTCACTCACTCGCTCACTCACACACTCACTCACTCTGTCGCACACACACACTCACTCACTCACGAACTCACTCACTTACACACTCACTCACTCGCTCAATAACTCGTCCACTAACTCACTCGCTCAATAACTCACGCACTCACTCGCTCACTCACTCATTCATTCACTCATTCACTCATTCACACACTCACTCACACATTCACACACTCACTCACGCACTCACACACACACACTCACTAACTCGCTCCACTGGCTCACTCACTCACTCATTCTCTCACTAGCTCATTCACTCACTCACACACTCACTCACTTATTCACACACTCACTCACGCACTCACACACACACACACTCACTCACTCGCCTACTCACTGGCTCGGCTCACTCACTCACGCACTCAATCATTCACTCACTCACACACTCACTCATTCACTCACTCACTCACTCATTCACTCACTAACTCACTCACTCACTCATTCACTCATTCACTCTAACACAATAACTCACTCACTCGCTCAATAACTCGCCCACTCACTCGCTCACTCACTCACACACTCACTCACTCACATACACACTCACTCAGTCATTCACTCACTCGCTCCACTTACTCACTCACTCGCTCAATAACTCGTCCACTAACTCACTCGCTCAATAACTCACGCACTCACTCGCTCACTCACTCACGCACTCATTCATTCACTCATTCACTCACTCACACACTCACTCACTCATTCACACACTCACTCACTCACGCACTCACACACACGCTCACTAACTCGCTCCACTGACTCACTCACGCACTCACTCATTCTCTCACTCACTCACTCATTCACTCACTCACACACTCACTCACTTATTCACACACTCACTCACGCACTCACACAGACACACTCACTCACTCGCCTACTCACTCGCTCGGCTCACTCACTCACGCACTCACTCATTCATTTACTCATACACTCACTCACTCACTCACTCATTCACTCACTCACTTATTCACACACTCACTCACGCACTCACACACACTCACTCACTCGCCTACTCACTCGCTCGGCTCACTCACTCACGCACACACTCATTCACTCACTCACACACTCACTCACTCACTCACTCACTCATTCACTCACTCACTCACTCATTCACTCACTCACTAACTCACTCACTCGCTCATTCACTCACTCACTCATTCACTCTAACACAATCACTCACTCACTCGCTCAATAACTAACCCACTCTCTCGCTCACTCACTCACATACACACTCACTCACTCATTCACTCACTCGCTCCACTCACACACTCACTCACTCGCTCACACACGCACTCACTCACTCACTCACACACTCACTCACTCGCTCACTCACTCACTCACACACTCACTCACACTCACACACACACACACACTCACTCACTCGCTCCGCTCACTCACTCAGCTGTTTTGTGGGGTTTACTTTGCATTAATGCGTTAAAGCTGCAGCCTGACAGCTAAGTATTAGGTGCCGGCAAAGAAAATGAGGACGTTGGATTTCCTGAAAGAGAGCGCGAACTCCCCTTGATTTGTATTTTCCTCGCCCATAGGGTGCGCATGGCTCTAGTAATAGCCAGAGAAGATCATTCCTGTCCTCCGTACGCACTGAGCTTGTATATTTGAAGTGTCCAAGCCTAGTCCGGGGCCCTTTAAGGATTCAAAGTGTTCACGCACATCAAGCAGAGAAATGATGCTTGCCTCGGCATTCTGCTGTCGCTTTTTCGGAAAGAATGCTGATGAATGCGTTTTTATCGCAGACTATCAACAGGAATATCCAGATTTCTAAGAGGAGGGCGGAATTGCTATTAGTGCGAGAGGAACAAAGGTTTCGTTTATAGAAACGAAAAGGGGGACCACGTACCACTGTCAACAGTAAAATGTGCATGCAATGATAGTGAACTGCCGTTCTCCTGTTTGCCCTGCTGGACGAGCAGGCTTCATACACTGACACCTCGATTTGGTACGAACTAGCACGGGCTTGTCACTTTGAACGCGTGGAATGCCAAGTTTATCAGATTTTTCAAATCCACCTAGAGCACTAAGCTCAGAGTTTAGTAGTTGAAATTACGACGTACTGTACCATCTTGAATGCTAGAAGCATTTGGATCGCTTTGTCGTCGTTAATATGATGACTGACATAGTTAGCTACGTTTTCACTGCGATGGCTGTTTATGGAGTCAAATGCTGAGATCATGATCTCAGCACGTGGCGTCGACAAAAACCACCTGCGCATGCGCAAAGCCGCACGCACATGTGATGGATGTCCTGCGAGCGCGTGCGCACGCCTTTCACACCGTTGCACGTGCAGGCTTGTGCCAGCATATGCTGGCAGGCTAGCCTGCCGGCCGGCTATGCAGCGTTCCATCTCTCAAACGCCATAGGAAAGCCGTTCAAAATAGATCTTGCTGCTACACAAGTGTTACGATGCGCTCAGGAACGGGAAAGAATACTGCGAGCACGTCATGGTCCTGCACTTCGTGCAGAGCAGTATTTAAGCTCAATAGGCGTCGGCAAAAAGACCCCGGGGTACCTGCCGCCAAAGTTGAGAAAGGGAACACTAAGGAAGCTCTTCCCACAAAACGTGCGTTCGGAGGCAAGCGGATGCCTAAGGAGCAACGAAGGCACTTCGCAAGAAATTCAGACAACCCGTTTGGTTACTAGTGCTCTGTGTGAGATGGCGTTGGTTCCGCGATGACCTCGTGGCTTCCGACTATGGCGCCCATCATAGCCCACGTATACTGCTTTGGGACTTTGAACTCCACATACCATACCATAGCATACCATAGCATACCATAGCGTAGCATAGAATAGCATACCATACCATACTATGCCATCGGCTGATCCACTCCGCGCTGCAAGAGGCGTTTTCGACTACCAGCTGGGGCTTAACCCTTTCAGGAAAGCGCTGTGTTCTAGTACAGAGAAAAATCTAAAATTTGTGTGCGTATATTTAGAACCCACTATTTCACAAAAGTAACATGACTGGCTCAAAACCTCAGGAATTCAGGCGCGCCACACACATCAGTCCTGGCGGAATCGTAGCCCTATTTCCCTTTCAGACACATTTTTACCGGATTAGTCATTTTCCTTATCATCTGTAGTTATTTCCACAGCGAAAATTGAGCTGCAGAGTTCTCTGTCAAACACGGCAGCGCATGAGAAAAGAAAAAGGTGATAGCACCAAACACCACTTCCTAGGTGCGGTGTAGAACTCCACGACGTTCATCGTTATTTCTTGTTTTGGAAAAGTGATCCTTCCTTCTCTTTCACTGTGCCCAGCAGGGATTTAAAAAATTAGCCGACACCACTGCCTTCGGAAAAACAGCGCTAGACGCTTCGAAAAAAGTTTGAAAAGTAGCGTGCTGCTGGTATTCAGATATCAGCATCCCACCGCTGCCACCAGTTGTTGGGATTCAGGTAGCGCGACTTGGCCGGAGAAGAGACAAGGACGATCGGAGGAAGAAAACTTGGAAAACTTTATACAAGGACTATTTACATTATGTACAAGTACGGGCAACTGAGAGGGCTTCTCAGTAAAGAGAGCTTCTTAGGAGCAGGCAGTCTCTGATACCTCTCAAGAAGGGGGCTCTTTTCTGGCATCAAACCAGCAGCTCCTTAAACACTCTTCGTATTCCCCAGATCCCTAGCTGGGAAATACAGTTCGAAGAATGATGTCCAATCACACGATGGCACTGACGGTACCACTCACGGCAGGGCGGTCCTGATGTTTCTTCGCAGCTCGGTCGAGGGAAAGGGAACAGGACCCGGTCTCGTTGTCATCCCCGCGGCTTCCAGGTGGCCGCGCGCGTGCGTCCGGAGGGCACCTGCATTACACAGGAATGCAGGCTGTCTCCCCGCAGGTGCCGAAAGAGCTTGACTGGTGACCGGAACGTGGAGGCTCTGTCGCAGGTGCGGCACTCGGACAATTGTTCAAATCCAGCGTGACTCAAAGGGACCACACTGATACCGCACTTCGTCCTGGCGAGGACCGGAACGAATACGCTTATGGTCGTCGCTGGCATTCCTGTTGAACGCTATCGTCGCTATGGGGACGCTATCGTCGCTGCTTCCGGCATTCCTGTTCGAACACGTGGGGACGCTATTGTCGTCGTCCCCTCTGGCAGCCCTGCAGACACGTCCACTTCTCCGAATTCCACAGCAGGAAGGAAGTGCGAGCACAACAGTGCACAGTCGCACACGGCTTTCTGCAAAGGGTTAGCCTCACACTGCCTAAACGTGACAAATTTTTTGCGCATCTGTGTGTAATCATTTTGGCTTTTTTCCCCGAATTATTCAGTTATCTCTCTGCGTATGGGGTACTTTTTGCAAGAGAATTATGATGGAATAAAGCTTACTATAGGGATGCACTCTTGATAGGTTGCTCTGTGCCACAGACGGTTTCAATAATGTCATGCCGTATTATACAATGAACAACAAAACAGCAACATAAATACTAAATGGCCTTCTAGCTTTTATGCTGCTGAACACTGAGCGTGTTTTTAAAAAGGTGTGTTTGTAAAAACGTGTTTTAAAAAGCTACGCTAATTTCGTGACAAAGCTACCCTTCGCCACTAAGAGATGTCGCTGAAGCTCAGCTGCTGACATCCAGTGCAGTTTTGCCACTGGACGCCGACTGAATTGCGAAAGAGCTCGAATAAATGGTCGGGTGAATGAGGGTTAGGCGAACGAGGCCGCTGAAAAAAAAAAGTACGACGCGCCCCACTTCTTCATTGGTCGTTTTGACGCCCATGTCTCACCGCAGGAGAGAAGAATACCAGAGTAAACGCTGCATGGGAGAGAAGGGGGTAAGGAGCCCACGTTTTGAAAAATTGTTCAACTGTCTACAAGAAAAGTAAATCTATTAAGTGCCCGTCACGAAATGAACACTATTTAAGTATTCGAGTATTTTTGACGCATTCAAAGTGACATTGCAGTGAGTCCGCTGCAGGAGGGCAGAATTCGAGCCGTGTTGCCTTCGCCGTCTTTCATAGACCATCTCGGAAACTTGTGCGCCCTGCATGCCGCGTACATCAAGCCTCAGTACTCTTGGCGGGGCGTGGTGAAGGCCGCCGTGCGATCGTTTTTGAGGCGCATCCACACGCGTCTTGGCGACACTGCACATGGGCGGGACAATAGGGCGGATGGCCCCTTGCTCACTGCTTACGGAGAGCCCATCAGGTTAGTCAACTCCAACTTCTAACCGCATGAACTGATGAGACAGACAGCGCATCACAGCTTTTGGCTGCTTTCCATGGGACGTACCAGGCCCCTTCTCCTCGTTTTTACCTGTGCAATGATGACCGCTCGTGAACCGGAGTGAAAAGCAAAGCCTAGCTGGCTGTTGCTATGCCGCGAAGCATAATATTGGCCGCATGCTGCTATTATGAGGGTTCAGAGCGGCTTCGCACTTAACCGCGTGTAACAGCGGTGAGCGACAGTTTCCTCGCAGTTGAATTTTGTAGCCATCTACATTGCGCTACCAGACGGCTTTCAAACATACGCAAGACGTACGCAGTTTCGGTGTTAAGAATAGTTTATTTGGAGGCGTTTGTAACTTTGCTGCAGCAACTCCCCAAAGTGAATTTCCTCAGCACGCAGTTAGCTTCCCAGAATGGCGACAAGCACGAGTGTAGTGAAAGTGACTGCGGTCGGAACGAGTGCTTTTTTTTTTCAAAGTCGTTGAAATGGCCTGCAAGGCTATATTGCATTTAGAAAATTTACTGCGCACGCCTTGTTTTCTGATTGCTGAAATAAATTGGAGCTGTATACGGCTAACCTCATTTGTTCCTTTGGTTGTGGTGATTGCGAGCGCAAGACGCTGTCCCTGCGACGTATCTATCACTGATATTTATTGTGGTTCGTGGGTGTACTGCAGTTGATAACTGCCGTGGTTGCGGCAGGGCCTTTCCGAAAACTGTGTTTTGTGTCCGCGAAACAACCCCAGCTGCACGCCCGTCGAACAGTTTTCTGCCGGGAATACAGAAGCGTCGAAACCATTCTGCGCCTTGGTGCTCCTTTAAAGTGTATTTGTGATGATGGGTGGCCGGATTACGGTGGTGTGTCGGCGGCATTGTGCAACCTGTGTGAAAACATCGGTGTGCATGGAATCTGCTACTTCCGGAGCGTCTTAATATTTTTAAATTTCTCATTGGCTGTGCGGATCTACGTCTGCAGTAAATACTTAATGACGAAATAGATGAACCCTACTTCCTGTGCACGGAATCATGGGCTGAGCGAAAAAAAGAAACTGTCGCAACTCAGTCGCGGGTGGTGTTTCCCAATGTCCAAATCTCGTGTATCTCTTTTTCATGAGAATTGCACTCGAAGTGATGCGAAAAATATCAGGACTACGAGAGGAGCTTATGATTCTCAAAGCGAGCAACCAGTGTAGAGTTGTGACTCGTTAATACGGACCCTCAGGTTCCCAATCAGAACTGCAATGTGACTAAATTTTCTGCAGTGATTTTCTTACATTGACAGCAGTGAAACACACGGAAAAGCACAAAGCTGTACTCGATACTAATTTTTGATCATAGCGTTTCTGTTAGAACGCGATAGTGTTAAGGCTCTGGTTCTGCAGAAAATCCGGCGTCGCCGGTGGTGTCGCCGTCGCCGGCGTTGTGGGCGAAAGAGCAGGTGGCCTCCCTGCTTCCTAGGTCACGTGACCTTGCGACGCCATCACAATCTGGCCACATGCAGATTGTGAGCAAACTGCTCAGCGTGGAAAGTGGTCGTTAAATTATTGATTTCGCGAGGAATTGCTCGAGAAGAGTAACACATGGGTCTCACAAGTCCCACCGGTGACTGTGCTTCAAACAGCCACCTGCCGGGGTGTGGCGCATCTCTTAACTGCTGCATCACTGCGCTAGGAGTGGTATGATGATTCCCAGCGATATATGAATGTAAATTAGAAAATGACAAATTCCGTATATATTGATATTAAACTATTAAATTTGTCGCGTCTATACCCTTAAGGCGGAACTTAAGTGTCCCCTGTAGTTTTGTTAATATCACTAACAGTTGTTTTCATGTAAGGTGGGCTTAGAGAGGACATCATTTTATTGCACAAATTTCTAAGAGGAGGCCACACAACCAGAACTTTGTCTACTTAATTACATGCAGTCATTCTAGCATGGCCTAAATTCACATAGACCCACTAATTTGAACCAGCAAAGTAGGCACACCCTAGGCAAATATCTTCAAGCAATTTAGAGACAAAAAGTCATTTTATTTTAAGGCACGCTTAAAGAGAACTTTGCCAGTTTCAAAACCAAACTTTCAATGAAATAACAAGCAATATTTTGCTGAAGATGTATCTAGTGAGCCAAAAATAACACATTTTAGAATTTTATATCTTATAACGAGTAGTGAGGTCAATGCTCGCTTTTGCCTGTTGCTTTGGAATCCAAAATCACCGTTAAAATCACTCTTACTTTGTTTCTAATAAACAAAATTGTCTTAAACACAGCTGCAACGCTATCCAAGATAACATATGCATGTATGCCCCACATATAATTAAACAGCTTATATTTTATTTTATTTCATTTCACGGCAACAAAGCTATCATCCTCGAAATCCATTTTTACAAATTTTGCTTTCTATGCCACGGTTTGCTGCAGCCGTACAGAAAATATGAAAAACGTATCCTGTTTCCCTGCCTATACTAAGTATCCATTACCAGCCTTAGCCAGGAGCCGTCATCATGTAAACCCTCCACACTGGATCCTGCATTTCCTCTGCCTGTAAGCTAGTTTACTGACTATCACACCTTATTACGGTTAGATTATTGACGACGGTGCATATAGGCTTTTACACAATAGTAAGCAACCACTCTATTTTGCATCCACAGGGTAGCTTTTAGAATGCTTTGGAGTTGCACAGACTGTATGTGAACTCGTTTCTGAACTTGTCAACACTCACTAGCCCTATGCAGAACTCCCATTTTCTTGTTTGCACCGCTGCAGTCTGGCTTATTGAATTTTCATAGCAATATGTGCGCAGGATTGACCACTAAATTAAAACTGACGACCCGCTTTCATTGTGCAGGAGAAAGTGGTGCACTATAGCTAAGTGATGCACATCTCGGCATCTTTGTAGGCGCTACATCTGTTTTGGCTTTCCTAATGGTCTCATAAGTATATATGACAAAAAGAGAGTATTGTTGCACTCACTGTTATGTGAAATGATTAACTGCTGCAGTTATGTTATATATTCCAAATGATTGGAAACGGCGTTATTTTGTCATGTATTCGCAATCCTATTTGACAACAATGCACTAAAATATTGTTAAATGAAATGCATGCATAATTCAGATGCACACACATTTCACACCTTAGAACTGATAAGTATGAGTGAGCAAGGAGGCCTGTTTACATTGGTGACAACTACTGTGCATGGCTCTGGAAAGGCTGCAAGTATATTCAAATTGGTTTTCTTTGTCAGCAAATTATGGAAATAAATATGTATAAACACTACAGTGTGCTAATTATTAAAGTTTCTGATGCTGGAACCTGCAACTAATTAATTTAAAGTGACCCAACCTATTTGAAAAATGTGTGAATTTTCGGGTTGTACTTATGAACGATAGCAACCAAACTGTACAGTTAACCAAGCCTGTTCAGTGTCAATGAGCTTGGTTCCGAGAATTAATGAATTCCATGCCAGGTTTCAGCTCTCGAACTTCTTTTCGAAGTTCGCGCTTCAAATTTCTCATCTCGGTCGTCATGCCCAAAATCAGACTTTACCACACAAAGTAAAAAAAGAAACAGAAAAATACAGAAGGAAGGCAGTCAGTGGAGGCAGTGGTATTAACTATAAGAAATAATACAATGAATTCAAACCTGTGAATATGAGTAGAAATCAGCTTCCGCTCCGCGCGCTACCCTTCCTGCCAAGTTCGAGAGTTCGAGACCCACAAGGCTGAATGCAATGACGTCACACGAGAAAATGCTGCCTTAAAGCCCTCTCAAGAATTGGTTTTGCAGGAAGTCAAGGCGTTAACGAAGCAGGTTCAGGAAAATGCTTTCAAAATCACTGCCAAAGATCAGTACTGAAGCAACAAAAACATGGAAATCAAAGGAATTCCCCTGAAAAAATGAAAACTTGATTGATATAGTTGGCAAAGTTAGTGATGTGCTGGGTGAGTCAATAAAAGAGGAGGATGTCAAGGTTTTCCATCGTATACGCAAATGGAATCGCAGTGAGGGTCGGCATATTGTTGTGGCTTTCAACCGAAGAGATAAGCGGGATGCGGTTGTCAAAGCGAGAAAGACACGGTTCACGACGGAAGACCCCGACGGAGACAGTTTTTGTGAACGAACACCTGTGCCTGCAACTGAAAAAACTACTCGGAAAAACTATTAAAAAGAAGGAAATGGGCTAGAAATTTGCCTGGTCAAAGGGTGGAAAGATTTTTGCGCGGAAAATGGAAACGTCCACTGTCATTCCAATTCAATGCGAAGTTGACGTGCAAAAAATGTCTTGAATTTCCGCACTTGAAGTACTCGGCTATCCCTCCGAATTTTTATGATTACCGCTACAAATGATGTCATAGCACAAAATATAAATGGGTACCTTACTTTTCTGCGCTGCAATGCGCAGTCTGCAAAACATAGAAACAAGGAACAGCTTTTTTTGATAGCTTCCGTTTCAAATTTGACATCATCATGACAACTGAAACCTGGTACACTTCAGAAGATGTACTTCGTTTAAATGAGTTCAATAGCTTCTACTAAAACCGGTGCCGCCGACGCGCGCGCGGGGGGGGGGGGGGTATAATAAAATATGACAGCTGATTACGAACTACTAAGGTACGTTACAAAGTCAAAGAACTCTTTCTGTTATACAGCGCGTTCAACATTAGATTTTGCTTATTTTTTTTAATGTGAAACGCCGTACGCTAATGCCGCTTTTGCATGTTGGCAATGCAGCCAGGCGGACACAAACTGGAGTAATAATTGTCCCTGTAAATTCAGTAATTAACTAAAATTCATCATTTAACTTTTTATTGGCTGAAGTTAGCGTGCATGTTTATATTGAAAACTTAAAGGCAGTTGCTTTGGAGGGCTATTAAATTTTGCACAATTTTAGTAACGCGCCTGTGTCCTGAGATGCGCACGTTTAAAATTTTGTCCCTGTTCGTCTAATTACGCATGCGAGACAGCTTCTATAAGCGTGAAGCGCCTCCCTCGTGTGACGCAGCTGTTGCGTATGGCACCCCGTCTTGCAAGAGTGGGCAGCGAGCGGCATCCCGTCTTTCTACCGGCTGGAGATACGATCGCTTAAAGAAATAGCTCTCCCTTATCGCCGACTCAAAAGTGGTTAATCGGTTTCGATCGCGAAGAAGGAAAACACTGGTCCAGAACGAAAAGTCATCCGCTTCGCCGGAATTGGCTCATCACTTGAATGCGTATTTTGCAACTTTAGTAAAGAATAGCCTTAGTGGAAATGCAAAAAGTTTTTTAGGTGCGCCTAACGCAAACTCTGCCTTTTCTTAACCTATTACAACACAGGAAGTTCATTCTGTTTTTATGTCGTCCAAAAACAGCAAAGCGTGAGATATAGACGGGCTAGAAGCCAGGACTATAAAATTTGTCCTTGACCTTTTTGTTGAAGTTATTTCTCATATATTCAACGTTTGCTTGGTTACTGGAGCCTTTCTTATGAAAATGCAACGAGATAAACTCACAGTCTTATATAAATCGTCAGACAAAGATGAGCTCTCGAATTACCGACCAGTGTCTGGTCTACCAGTTACTTCGAGGAGTTTTGAAAAAATTATCTCTAAAGGGATTACGTCATTTTGTGATAAACATAATCTACCGTCAAATCGCCACTTTGGTTTTCTTCACAACATGTCGACTGAACTGGCTCTTTTAACCCAGAAAGAGTTAATTATCAACGGGTTTGAAGACAAAAAATTAAAATTGGGCGTTTATACTCCCTTTTACAAATCCTTTGATAGAATTAATCACAATACACTGTTCATAAAATTAGAGCACTACGGTTTTTGTGGCATTGTCCTTGCGCTCCTAAGACCGCACAGAAAGCAATGTGTTGCAATCGGAGAAGAGCAGTCGACGTTGCGAAGCATAACATTTGGAGTACCGCAGGGCATGACACCAGCTGTTTCATTCAATACAATAAAAACACAGAACTTGAAACACTAGGAAATATTATCCAGAGCAAGCTGTTACAATGCAGTATAAGCAATTTCTTAGAAATAAACTATAAGAAAACAAAAGTAGTCGTTTTTGCACCAGCACATAAACTTGTTAAACGCGATTTTTACCTCTACTTCCGATCTGGGAGGACAGAAATAACAAGGCAAGTGAAAGCATCGTCTGTCATTTTTAATAACAACATTATCCGGGATATGCATGCAGACCATGTAATAAAATTCTTTGCCAGGACTTGTGGGATACTTTGCAGATTCAGACAAGTACCTCCAACGAAAATTAAACTACGACTTTATAATTCTATTTTTTCACTCATATAAACAACGGCAATCTTCATGGGGCGCCACGTCACGAACAAACATTAATAAGCTGTGCTGTTTGCAAAAAAAAAAGCCCTTCGCCTCATAGAACATGCACCCCACGACGCTCATACAAGTGAAATGTTCCCTTTACTCAACATATTGCAGCGAATCTTTGCAGTGTTTGTTTGTTCATTCTTCAAAGCTTCCGGCACGCCGCTTTGTCGCTTTGTTTGCGATGCAAGACGCGACCACATTTATCTCGTTTGATCGCATCCAGGCAGAGCTGATTATACGTTCTTCCAGAATGTTCTAGTAACTTTGCGCGCTTTATGGCGGAAGTTCGCTATCAGCTTTAAATTGAGCATAGGTGAGAGCGGCGGACATTCTGTTCGACGACCGCCAGCACGCTCGTTGCTACGCCGCCGCCGCCGAGTGATTCAGTCCATTGTGGGCGCTAGTGAGCCCAAATAAAGAGTTTTGTTTAGACGCCATTTTCCCAGCCTTCCTGCTCTCCTGACTGCAGTCAACACTTCGTGACAATATAACGAGTTCCAATCCACATATGTATGAGATGAATGCCTCGTTAAAAGACAAATATTCGTATAAATATAATCGTACGCCTTTACTACGTTTATGTAATTTATAAAAAAGTACCCGACGCAGCTTGCAATACAAGGGCAAGAGAAGAATGGTTAGTGTCACTTTCACCTACAAATCATGGTCAGAATAGGCTGCAGCATCTTATGGCCACTTTACTAAACACTTGTCATAAAATAAATACAGACATCAATAATGCGTCAAAGCGTCTGAGCACTTCCTTATGAATAACTTTAAGATGTTATAGGAACACTATAAACTATTATCATTTGCTGTAGTACTGCATGCTATGGCATACTGTCGGTTTATGGTTTATTGGCGCTTAACGTTCCAAATTAACTCAGGCTATGAACGACGCCATTGTGGAGGGCTCCGGAAATTTCGACCACCTGCGGTTCTTTAACGTGCACTGACATCACACAGTACACGGGCCTCTAGAATTTTGGCTCCATCGAAATTCGACTTTCGCGGCCGGGACCGAACCCGCGTCTTTCAGGTCAGCAGCCGAGCGCCACAACCACTGAGCCACCGCGGCGGCGGCATAGTGTTGGTACCGATTACATAACTCAGGATTTGTATTATCACGATGTGTTTTTTTTTTGAGCTTGCGAGAGGGATTGTGTCCTGTATTTACCATGTAAATGTCATAAGTACTTTTTACCAAGAGTGGCAACCATTTTATTAGTCCTGTATGTGTTTAATGTTCTGGAAAGTGCATGTCTTTAGTGAGCACTGTATGCTACCGGTATTCTAATACTCTTTAAGTCATGTGATATATCCGTTAAAACTGTATTATTACTGTATATTTTTGTGTTATATGATACGATCTCTACTGCATGTTCTTTACTCTGTCACTGGTGTAGGGGCAGATGCGTTTTACTGTACCCGTTGTCAAACAAACAGGGTAAGGACTGCTATCAAGCTGTTCACGAAACAGCTTTTTGTTCTTATGCCTGCATTTGTTTCTGATGTGAAAGAAATGCGAAATTGACTGATTGATTGATCGCTTGATTGATTGATTGATTGATTGATTGAACGACTGAATTCGCAATAGGAATCCCGTGGTGATTCTGAAATATTGCAGAGTGGCAGTCTGGGCTAGTTCTCCCAATGACTAACTGGCTAGTTGTTTGGGGACAGACAACACACTCCAGCGCGCGTGTTGTCTTTCGTCGTCCTTGTTGAGTGCGCTGCATTGTGTCTTATTAGTTCTGAAACAACTATTGCACGTCCGGGTATAGCGTAACTTTCGGTGGAAGCGCTCGCCAGCTGTAGTGGTGCAGAAATCCTGGACTATTCTGAGAACGGTTGTATATGCTATAGCGATCGAATGGGAAGTGGTGCGTTATCGGTGACAGGTTTTATTGCGAAAGCACTACTTCACTAGCAGTCCTGAAAAAGGCGACATTTGTCTGAAGCATCTCAGATATCTGCATAAATAAAATAAATATTGCCGCAAATCGGTTCCGAACCCACGGCGGCGCGAACAGATCAGCTTCCCTGACCACTGCACGAAAGCACTTGTTTAGCTGCCACACTATCGCGCTGTGCATTGCACGTCGTCGTCTTCATTAACTTCCTTCCATGCGCAAAAAACACTTTTAGCCTGCTACCCCGCCGGTGGAAGTGAAGCGTCTGAGATAGTCATGAAAGGCAAGGAACTGGCTCCCTGTGTCAGTGGACACCTCATTCGAGCCTTGAGCTACATGGCGGTAGTGACAGAGAGATGTGCGCGGCATGCGTTGGCAGAAACGCGGCACTGGAGCAAAACGCGTTGGCGTTAACAACACTGTTGCAGAAACGCGTCACTTGAGCAATAGACCGCCGCCGTACTTTGGGTAATTCGGCAATGAAGATGAAAAAGTTAGACTGGTTGATTTGCAGGAGACGAGTATCTTGCTTCCTAAGGTCACTGGACACCTTAATCGCGCTTTGAGGTACGTGACGGTTGTGTCCACATTAAAAAAAAAAGTGCTTTCACGCAATATTCCGTGCTTAGCAATGCTAAACCTCCGCCCGAAATTTTTTTCATTTTGTGGAATAGAAATTGTCAAAGTGTGTATCATTTCCCAAGACATAGTTTCAGACGTTCAAGCTGGCGTTTGCGGTGTTGTAGAGATGGTCGGGAGTTCGTGGACGTCAGGGTCGGCTGCGGCGAAATCCATGGCCGCCACAGCCGATCACCGTTTTACCTTCGATGAAAAACCTCGCAGCTAAGCCGTGTTGATGCACAGGTTGTCTGTGTGAGCCACGTTCAAAGCGGGTAATTCTACGCAAGATATCGGCGTGCGTTGTTGCCACACATACTTGTGTCGCCACGTGCCGTTAGCTGGGCGAAAGTGCCTGGCCCGCAAATCAAAGCGCTGGATTTCGTCCGGCTCGGTCGCAGCCAGCAAAGCGATCGTATACAACGCGTCTTCTGCCCCACGCCCGCATGCGCACGTGCGCAGTCTTAAGTACGCGTGCAGATGCACCTAGATACTCGGCTGCTTTGTCAGAATGAGTGACGGTCGCTCCTCATGTCAACAGCGCGTCTCAGCCAACACGTCCCCACCCCCCTCCCCCGCCTATTCGCTCACCCTTTCCCCTCACGCTCGTACCCCGCCATCGCGCTTCGTCGCCATCGTTTGTCTAGAAATTGCTGCTGACAAAGACTCCCAGTTGAACGCGCTTTCGTCGCCTGTGTTGGGTCGTTTGACCACACAATGATCGAAGCGCGGCGCTTTATTTGACCATAGCGCGTGAATAGTGCGCTTCCTTGTAGCGCGCCGCTGTCAGCGAACCAGGTCGTTAGAAGGAAAAAAAAGTGGCAGTCGTTCCCAGGCATACGTTTCGAAGTAGTGTACGGGGCTGGATATTGGTGGGAAAACACGAGCCGGGAAGGGTGCACAGGAGCCGTTCCATGAACGTGTGTTCACAGATAAAGCGCTGCACCGAGCGCACTCCGCAGACAAAATACCGACGGGCTGCCAGAATAAACATGATGGATGCCGCAGCCATTGAGTTAAGCCAACTTTTGGCTTCTAAGGACTCAGAAAAAAAAAATAAAACGAGCGGGTGCTTCAAACTGTGTTTTCTACGAGAGCCATGCATTTGGGAAGCGCCCACGAGTCCTCGGACAGTGATGAATTTCGCTCGCCATCCGAGCACCCGGGCTTCACTTCTATGAGAAACGCAGCACTAACCTCCTTTACCTACCCCTCGTATTTGTTTTTCTCTTGGTAACGTCAAGGTACAGAACCAGCAAGCGAAAGCTGCTTTTTTGGAAAACTAACATAGATCTGTCCTGCTCACGCATTATTGGAAGCTGCTGTTTCTTTCTTTATTTTTTTGCGCACGCTCATAGATGACACGATAGTTCCTCGTATGACGCCGGCCAAAGTATGCCCTCCATGCAGTCCTTCGAAAACTCGTTTTCTTTTTTTAACTCGGCGACTTATAAGAAGAGCGCCACACTGCTTCCTCTGAACATGCAGGGTGCATGCTACGTTGCGAGGTCATTGAGACGCACCCAGATCGCACGTTCCCAAGAAAACCTACATCTTAACGCCGTACGTGTAAATGTACAGCAAGTACAGCATTAGTAGAAAGTAGAGTCCAAGGGGTTTCCTTCTGGTACATGGTGGGTGGCTCGTTATGCATCGCCACCAGTCCTAATGTCTTGAAAGTAAAAGAAACTAACAATTTTCTCCTCTCCAACAGTTAGCACTTCCACGGATGCCACAAGAGCCTGACTACACGGCTTAGAAAAAAACTCTCTGGGCTGTTAACCATGAACAGAGGCTTACTCTACCGGCGACGGGCACAATTATTTTCCCAGGTTCATTGTGCACTCTTCCCCAACAGTGAAACCAATCAATGCTGCTTTTTTTCCGATGAGACCTGCCACGCAAAAAAGAGCTTGATAACATTACCTTCTTAGCATAATGAGCGCCATAAGGCAAACCGCTACAAAGCGTGGCTAAAACGAACAAGCCCTCTGCTCGAAGCTCTGTAATGCGAAATATTTTCTATGTAGCGTTACCTGAATCACAGATGCACAGTCCAGTACGCCTGACACAGTGAAAGAAAGAAGTAGTAATTAGCAGAGCCAAACCTAAAAGCAAGGAGGCGACGATTTTAGCCAGAAGAATGAAGTTTCACCGCAATGCAAAAATGTTCTCGCAGTTGCTCCAAGCAAAGCACTGCAGATACTGCAAGCAAGAACACGAATTTCTAAGCTTTCATGTTGAGAACAGGTGGTCCTTATTCCAAATGTTTACTTTCCCAGCACACTATTCACTTCCTGCAAAAAGCATACAGAAGGACGATGTCTATCGAAAACGTCACGTTGTCAAGTTTAAGTCTCCCGATAGAACATTTTATTGAGCATTTTGATGTTAAGAGCTGACACTCGATACTTCGAAAAACGCCTCATTCGATTATTAAAACTTTTACAAGGTAAAAAATCATTGCCAGCACGAGTACGCTGCCTAAGGCGCTTCTACTTTTCAGTAGTGCTAGCAAAACGTTTTTCATTGCAATGCTTCCTCATGCTTGAGTGGAATGCTGTTCGTACACCATGCAGGAACTTACTATTCCTAGACGCACTATGCAGTCACAGAGAAAAGCCAGATACTCTTGCCGCTTTTGCCTCTACAGGTCGTTTTTCATTCCCAGCGTAACGTGGGTCGCAATCTAATCTGTCACACTGAAATTATACTTCCGTACCGAGGCGAAATACATCGTCCCTAAGCCGCAAGAGGCTGGCGTGACCCCTTGCCGCTCCAGAGTCGGGTTATCCATCTTCTAGCAGAGAATGGAGCTAGTATTGTGCGCGTGTACAAGTACAGCTCGCGTCGCGGTACATGCGTGAGCACCCCGAGGAAAGCGATTTGCGCCGCTCAGGGGACGCCGTTCTCGGAACGTCGCTGTGTAAAGTGCGCTTAAGTGTCGTTCACAGAGCGGGCTAGGAACAGGTGCGCATCTACAACTCCCCGCGCTTCTGGACTCTTTTGGACCCCGCCGAAAAGCCGTGCCTACCCCCGCCACAGTCTTGTACACCGACTGCTGTGCATGGTTTCAGGGCCCAGCTCCCACGGTTCCGTCCTGGACCCACTATTTCTCTTATTAATCCGAAAGCATTATACTATAGCTCATATCGAAGTGTCGTGTCCGCAAAATGTGTCTGCACGATGACGTCGAAACTTTAATGAGCAGCAATGTATAAGTTTGGTGTAATTGACTGATAAATTAATGAGTGGTGTAGTATGTGGTGATGAAGAATGATGACATCAAGGAGTTAATAATGCTAACACACTTATTAGTGCTAATCAGAGTCAAAGCGGTTAAATTAATACCAATTAACGACGCAGAACTAGTTAAGCAAAGTGTGATTATGCAATTAACAGGGTAATTATATTTCATTTCATTTCATTTATTGGTTTTGTTTGGCCAGTACAGAGACTGCAAACAAGGGAGAGCAAGCTAAAGGCGTCTAGTAGCGCCTGACAGAGGCCTGCCCTCCCCATGTAAAAAACAAAAACAAAACAAAGTGGCACTTGGCAATGGTACAAAATTTCCATAAGTAACAGAAACTAGAAAAGCAGCGGATATATTGACAATGAAACAGAAATCAGTCATGCATAGAGCTAAGCACAACAAAACTGAGAGCAAAACATAACAAAGACAAAAACTGATTAGGTAAAAACACACCACAACTAGCTATAACAAAAATATTCATGAACAGATTTCCTAAATCTGACCTCGGACATATTTTGTACTGACAATTCTGTTAAGTATGGATAGGTGTTTAATGTATGAGGAATTATGTGAGTTAGTTTTTAGAACCCATAGTTTGTACGGGATTTTGATGCATGGTATTGAGGGGGCCTTAGACTGTAAGCTGTTTGGGCAATTAAATATGTGCTCTCGAAAGTCTGCCAGTTTCCTTTCATAAGGTTTCTGATATAAACAGCAAGCTTCTTGTGGTAAGCGGCCGTGATGGTTAGCAGTCTATGGTTGAGGAAGGAAGGACCCTAATATAACGCTAATTAACATTATTTAATACTAATTAGCAAAAAGTTGGTCAGTGAGTTGGATAGCAATGATGACCAAGTGATGACATCACACCAAAGTCACTTGACAGGGTGCCTTGCAGAGCTTTGGATATCGATTATCAACCAATTAAATCAAGAAACATACGTACGCGCGCTCACGACTATGTGCTCCATCGCAAAAGTAAATCTCCCCACTATCATGACGTGCCCAAAAAATCTTTCTCAAGCTCCTATAGATGGTGATCTAAATGGGAATTTAATAACAATTTCTAGAGGTGTGTGAATATTATAAATATCGAATACGAATCGAATTCCTTTGCTATTCGGTTCGTATTAGATTCAAGAAATCATGTTTGAAAACATCCGAATACTCGGTTGCGACTGAATGCCACCGAGTTGCATAAATCCGACCGTGTAAAAACCACAATATCTGGGAAAATTATCGTAAGATCGAGTTTAAAGTGCCAGGTACAGAGTACTAAGGCGTTCTCTTTGCTTTCATCACTGTCATTTCCCGCGTGGATCGTTCATATCAGGACGCTGCTAGGCTTGGACAGACAACATGGCGAATTTCGCAAAAGGGCTTTCCCACATACCACACATGATTTCATCATGGCCGACCAACCAACCACTTCGAACGACCACAATGCGAACGATCGAGGCTTTTCACTTCATTCTTTCATATTGCCTTTGATACTGAACTCCCACACCAATGGCGCTCGTCCCGTCTCCTTCAGCACTCTGAAACTGCGATATGCGGGAAAGATCACTTGCGGAATGAATTTCGTGTGGGGACCTCGAAGCTCGACTGAGTCGGAAATGTCCCAGGCAGGGCAAGCGACCGTCTGTATACCTCGCCTATTGCATTGTGAATTGTAACCCGAGCACGTATGGCGTGCGCGCAACGGATGGTGTGGCAACGATAGAAGAGCCCTTGTAGCTGGCCTGGCTGCGTTGTTCCGGTTTGTGAGCTTTGTCAGCAGGCGCGGCGGCGGCTGTGTATCCGCCGCGCGTTCGCCAGCTGTGCGAAGCACGCTGCGCGCCGCTTTCGTACGCCTGCTCTCACGTCGCTGGTCCTTTCTTTTCTTTTTTAAGCAGTCTCACAGTTTCGATGCCAGTGTGCGGTCCCCTCGATTACGTGCGCGTCCTCCCAGCACGCCGAAACAGCGCGCCCACCACGGGCTGTTCGCTGTTCGTGCAATGGAGCCGCGTGACAAGGCTTCGCCGCCTTTCCGGACATTTTTTGAGAATTTAACCATGGGATAATTCGGGAATTTCTTCCCGTCGCTTGAATCCGAATCAATGAGGTTTTACTAGCCATCATGTTACTTTTAGCTGCAGTCATGTGTATATTCACGGATTTCATTTTGTCACTCATTTTGAATGACCACATTACAGGTTCCGCACAGTTATGTTACATTGTCTGAAGTAGCAGCATATATTTCTATGTATGTCCCTTTTTTTTCTCTGCGTGTGCGTGCGGCGTTGAGCCGCTCTAGTTTTCTTTCATTTCGGTTGCAATGTGTACGGATTATTGGGAAAAATTAAGGACAACAATATTTTCCTACTTATCCTTTTATGATTTTTTTTCATACTCAACAGGTATTCAATAGATATTCAACGAATTTTTTTCTTCACGTATGTATTCGAATCGTATTCGAAAATTTCAGTTTTCGCATGCCCCGAATGATTTCTCTAAAAGAGTTTTCATGGCCTTCTCTTGGCGCCATTCTAATGCCTCGTTCACGTATTGATGGAATGTAAATTACCTAAAAAGAGTACTGAAAGATACATTGGCCACACATTCACACACGATGTGTCATCGCCTAAACACACCGATTCTATTTTCAACAAACCTCTCCACTCTTGGATGTTCGTGCTGGTCTTTGCGTGTTGCTCCAATAGACACCAAGCGACCGACATACAAAAGCCTCTAACCGTCCAATGTTAGAATTCGTTTGGTTTGACGTACAGAACTTGGCATCGATAGAAAAAAGAAAGGCTGCCCATTTTATACTGTACCGACGTGATCGAGATTTGTGGCTTCTTTCTCATCTGTATGCTTTGGTCCCCACGGCACTTTCCTTACGTCGCCGTCCTTGTGCCAATCCACTGTCCGCAATTTGCGTCACTCCGCAACTCTTTAAAAATATTAAAGCTATCATAAACAAGGAGCTTTGTCATGAAGTGAATATTTTACGTTCTGATCTGCGCATTAGTATGTTGAAAGAGTTTTTTACACCGTTCCACACGAATTCGCAACTGCCTTCTTGGCGCTACTCTCGTCTGCCCTTGCAGGAATCTTTAGATGCTGTGAGTTGTAGCTGGCACAATTTTGCTTTGCGTTTCTTTGTACTTTCAAGGTATTTGCTGGTCATCCTTATTGATAGGTTTGTGCATTGCTTTTTTTGTCCCATCCTGGCACAGCCCCATGCAAGGCTGCAGGATGTGAAAGTAATAATAATAATGTATATATTTGTGTCGTAGAGTACACAATCGACACTGAAGGCTGGCAGTAAAAACTGTCACAAACGACAGCTTGACAGAGCCGCAGGCCCCCATGCACTCGCAACGCACAGCGCCAATGCTTAAAAGCAAGAAAAAAGGATACAATACACAGTACAGCTCACAGTACACCCTGATAAATAAATTCCATTTTCCAGACAGGAATACAACATAACGGCATAAATTAATAGATAGAACTTAAAATAGAGCATACAACCTGATAGATAGAATATAAAAATATCGTGATTTAAGGCATGAAACAATGACAAATCAAATTCTATGAACTAATGAGAACAAAAATGCATATGCGGTTATAGTGTAGTATAGTAAGGCAAGAGAAGACAGTCGTAATTACAGTTCACTCGTCAGAGGGAAATAGCATAGATACAATACAATAAAAAAGCGGTAGGTAAAGATGGTCACTTGGAGTAAGGAGAAAGGATTCAGTTGAAAAGGATATAGGTGTAGAAACAAACTCAAGTATTAAGAAACAGACAAAAAGAGTGTAATTGCGGATTGTCAGTGACAATCAGGCATGATCATTTGGACATGCAGCATTTTCTGATTTCTTTAAATGTATATACTTCTGACTGTAAATTTTCTCTGTTCAGTTTATTTAATAACCTCGGCAAGTGATTTTGCAGTGTTTGATGACCATATGTTGTGCGGTACGTTTTTACATTCCACTATTCGCTATAACGGGCGACGTGACTCGGGGTGTTGTTTTGTAGGTTCGCTAACTGTTTTAAAATGTACCACCATTCTTTACTTCGTGTTTACAAAACTTACTCAGTCGGTAGTCATACATTGTCATAATAGGCATCACATTGTATTTTAAAAAAAAGCTCATGGGTGTGAAAACGATTATGTACATTTTAGACTATGCGAAGAAACCTTTTCTGTAGCATATGGAGCTTTTGTACATTTTCCTTTGTTGTAGACGCCCAGACTGACTGACAGTAGTTTAACGTTGAGGAGAACAAGGTGTTACAAATGGCCAGCATAACCTGTTGGGGCAGAATACTACGGTTGCGATATATGAGGCCTATAACTTGAGAGAGTTTTGCTACTAGATGGTTGATATGATAATGCCAGGATAAAGTTTCCTGAAAAATATCTCCTAAAGTTTTAAAAGTAAAAACAATTTCAATCGGAATAGAATGGAAGGCTATATTTCTGTTTACTGTTATATTTCTTCCCTTAGACCTGAACAAAATGCATTTAGTTTTCGACACATTGACCGTCAGACAGTTTTTCTGAGTTCATTCCTCTAAAGCAGTGTAGATTCTGCGAAGTCAAATAATTATTTAATATATTTTCCTGCGAAAAACGTGCTCGCGTCGTCGGCATATATAATAAATTTTGCAGTGGTGGAAATACATTTAATATCATTTATGTACATTTTGAAGAAGAATGGACCCAAAATACTGCCCTGCGGTACACCACTACGTACCTCTAGTTGTTCAGAGACCGAGTCAGCTATTTTAACTACTTGTTTTCGATGTTGCAAGTAGGATTGTATTAAACTTATGGCTTTGCCAGGAAAACCATACCGCTGACATTTTAGAATTAACATTTCATGCAGCCGCCGCGGTGGCTGAGTGGTTATGGCGCTCGGCTGCTGGCCCGAAAGACGCGGGTTCGATCCCGGCCGCGGCGGTCGAATTTCGATGGAGGCGAAATTCTAGAGGCCCGTGTGCCATGCGATGTCAGTGCACGTTAAAGAACCCCAGGTGGTCGAAATTTCCGGAGCCCTTCACTACGGCGTCTCTCATAGAATGAGTCGCTTTGGGACGTTAAACCCCCATAAACCAAACCAATATTTCGTGATTTATGAGGTCGAACAACTTGGAAAAGTCTATAAATACTCCAGCTATAAAACTACCTTGCTCGAAATGTGCTAAAATATATTCCTTTAGCGTCAGAAGAGCAAATTCTGCACTTAAACCTCGCCGAAAGCCATACTGAGATTTAGTTATTATCTTATGTTTTTCTTCAGATTTGCTAAAGCGGCTGAATATCACTTTCTCGAAAGCTTTGGATAAAATAGGTAAGATAGAGATAGGCCGATAATTGTTCATGTCATTATTGTTGCCCTGTTTATGAACAACAGTTACCCGTGCAAGCTGCATTTTGTGAGGAGACACCTTGACTAAGAACAAGGTTGAAGATATGCGTTATAACTGAGGCAAGGAGATCAGCAACATATTTAAGAGGTATAAATTTAAAACCAACGACATCTCTGGCATTACTGTTGTTTAGGCTCGTTATAACTGTAAACACTTCAGCCTCACTTGGTTGGTGCAGAAAAATCGTCTCCCTATTCCATCGAAGGTTTTCCAGATTGTTGTGAACGGTATCTTGCATCTTAAGATTGAAGAGATGTTCATTAAACGCATCTGCAAGTGGTTTTCCAGTGAGTTCGGTGCCGTCTATATTCTGAATCATCACATTAGGTGATCCCTTATACTTCAATAGTGAAGTTATCTTTATATTGGCACACTGCTCACATTCTGCGAGCGCCGCCATGCGGCCGAACGGCATGGTTGGGCTCGTGTGGAAGCGAAGAAGACGACGTTCCCGCTCGGAAGCGCGCTGCTGGTCTTCTTGGCCTTCGGATTAAAAGCCCCCTTTTGTGTCGCCAGACGTTTGTCAGCGACATTTTGGTGGAGCCGCTGGGTATCGTCCCATGAACGCTGACCCCGGGGACAATTCTGACGATTATCAGCGCCGCTTGGACACAACATCCGTCCACAAAGCGAGCCGCAGCCTGCGAGGCCTGTAACCTGAGTGTCAGCCACTGACGAGGTCGGTGCGTACTATGACGTCTACTACTGGCAGTCAGACAGGACAGCCTTCCGGCACTGCCCCCCGGGTGTAGTCCTCACACCTCGCTCGCCGCCAACCTTCCACGGCGATCGGTGCGAGGATGTCGAGGACTGGTTGTCCGGCTTTGACCGTGTGGCCACTTCTAACCAGTGGGACGACGACCGAAAACTACTAAACGTGTATTTCGCGCTCCAAGACTCGGCGAAGACATGGTTCGAGAACCATGAGGCATCTTTTACCAGCTGGGAAGCGTTCCGTCGTGAGTTGCTCGCTACCTTCAGCACCAACGCACGCAAGGAAAACGCCGAAATCGCCCTTCACTCCAGGTCAAAGCAGTTGAATGAAAGCGTGACCATGTTTATTGAAGATATGCCGCGTGTCTTCAGTCGGGCTGACCCTGCCATGCCCGAGGCTACGAAGGTGCGCCACCTCATGCGTGGTGTGAAGGAGCAGCTCTTCGCTGGCCTCATACGCGACCCTCCAAGAACCTTTGCTGACTTCGCCAAAGCCACGGCCATGGAACGTTCCTTGCAGGAACGCAGTGCGCAGTACGGTCTTCTGGGCAGAGTTGCGGCCACCAACTATTGTGCGTCACTGCCAGTCACCGGAGACGAGGCGCTTCGAGAGCTTGTGCGCAGTGTGGTTCGAGAGGAACTGTGCAACCTGCGCTTAGATGCTCCACCTGCCAGTGTTGCAGCTGTAGCCAATGCCGTCCGTGACAGAATTCGGCGAATGGTCCAGCCACCACCGGCACCACAGCCGGAGCCGTACATCATGAGCTACAGCGAAGCCCTACGGACACCGCAGCCGGAGCCATACATCATGAGCTACAGTGAAGCCCTGCGGAGACCTGCGCCAGTGCCACAGGCATTCCGCCCTGCGGCCGAACCAACGCAGGGATACCTTCCCCCCGTTGAGCTGCGTGACCCGCGCCCTGTTAGAAAAGCGGACGTGTGGCGCACACCCAACAACCGTCCGTTATGCTACGACTGCGGGGAGCCTGGTCATGTCCTCCGCAACTGCCCATACCGGCGGATGGGATTAAGAGGATTTCCACCGAGCGCACCTCGACCACGCTATGGTGAGAGACCGCGAGACATTGAGCAGTACTTGGCCGATCATGTGCTGCCCTCACCGCTTTCACGACGTCAGTCTAGGTCGCCGCCTCCAAGACAGGTTCCCAGTCACGCATCATCCGCTGGCCAATTCAGACGCACGTCCCCCCGCCGGAAAAACTGAAGACGGCGGCCTCCGGGGGTAGGACCGCCGCTGCCGCAGAGAGTGAGCAGCCTCCATCCGACGGTTACATGCGACGACCCCAACGCCGACGACCCCAGCCGCTGGCCTCAAAGACAATCTCACCGCCAACCGCAACGGCGATGCCACCGCCGAACTAACCGACGACCGCGTCGACGACCACACCGATGACCTCACCGACGACCCCATCGACGACGGCACGGCACCAAACACCTCACCGACGAGTTGTCAAAGAATTGTTTCCGCTGCCGAAATTCTTGTTGCCGCCGATGGCCATGGCGTGTCAGCACTCGTGGATGCCGGAGCCGACTTTTCGGTCATGAGCAGCCACCTAGCCACGACCCTCAGAAAGGTTCTAACACCTTGGCATGGGCCACAGATACGCACAGCTGGTTGCCATGTGGTGACGCCGGTTGGCGTCTGCACCTGCCATATAAAGATCCGAGGTCCAACTTTCATTGGCTCCTTCGCCGTGCTACGAGAGTGCTCCAAAGAACTAATTCTCGGCATGGACTTCCTTAAAGGGTATGGCGCGGTCGTCAACCTGCATGAGCACTTGGTATTGTTTTCGACACAGCGAGCCGTTGCTACAGACCCCGAGCCGCACTGAGCAGCACTACGCATCTCTGACGACCACACAACGATACCGCCGAGAGCAAGCAAGTTTGTCACAGTCGAGTGTGATACCAGCTTCACTACTCGGGGCATTGCCGAAGCGAACATGTCGCTGTTACTGTCTCGGCAAGTTTGCGCTGCTCGCGCCCTTGTCGACCTTGTTCAGGCGCGTTCCGAGCTCTTAGTGACCAACTTTAGAAGCGAACCCTAACATTTCACGAAAAACACAGTGATTGCCCATTTTGAAGAACTTGGCGAGCATGCCGTCCAGTGTGCCTTATCCACGACAGACCCCGGAACAGCGGTACAGGACACGGCCCCAGCCATTACGATCGACGTAAACCCTGACCTTCTGACCAATCAAAAACGCCGCGTAGAAAGCCTTATTGACTCTTTCCGCGACTGTTTTGCGTCAACCTCTAAGGTTCTTCAGACGCCAATAACTAAGCACCGCATTATCGTCGATAGTGACCACAGACCACTATGTCAGCGTCCTTATCGCGTTTCGCCGAAGGAACGTGATGCCATCCGCCGCCAAGTTGCCGAAATGCTCCCCGACGACGTCATACAACCATCGACGAGTCCCTGGGCATCACCTGTTGTTCTCGTCGCAAAGAAAGATGGCAGCCTATGGTTCTGCGTGGATTATCGACGTCTCAACAACGTTACCAAGAAGGATGTATATCCACTGCCACGCATTGATGACTCATTAGATGGCCTACGCCATGCTACCTACTTTTCGTCACTCGGCCTGCGTAGCGGTTATTGGCAAATCGAGGTCGACGAACGTGACCGAGAAAAGACCGCCTTCGTTACTCCTGACGGATTGTACGAATTTAAGGTGCTTCCTTTCGGCTTGTGTTCAGCCCCTGCAACGTTCCAATGTATGATGGACAACGTACTAACTGACAAGAAGTGGCAGTCCTGCCTTGTGTATCTCGACGACGTCATGATTTTCTCCGACACGTTCGAGGAGCACCTGAAACGTTTGCGTGCTGTTTTCGAGGCCATTCGTACCGCAGGTCTGTCTCTGAAGTCTGAAAAGTGCCACTTCGCATTTAGGGAGCTCAAGTTTCTTGGCCATATTGTGAGCGCTCAGGGCGTTAGCCCTGACCCAGAATAGACCGCCGCCGTTGCTGCATTTCCCCAGCCAACACATAAACGAAGCTTGCGGCGTTTTCTGGGGCTTTGCGCCTATTATCAGAGGTTCGTTGAAAACTTCTCCAAGCTCGCAGAGCCGCTGACTTGCCTGACAAAAGACTCCGAGCTCTTCTTCTGGGGCCAGGATCAGGAAACAGCTTTCACAGAAATTAAGGCCCGCCTCCAATCTACGCCTATCCTTGACCACTTCGACGAGAAAGCCGCCACGGAACTGCGCACAGATGCCAGCAATGTTGGCCTCGGTGCGGTGCTTGTGCAGTGGCAAGACGGTGTGGAACGCGTGTTCGCATACGCAAGTCGCACTTTGTCCCGTGCCGAAATGAATTATTCCACCAAGGAAAAGGAGTGTCTCGCTGTTGTGTAGGCAATCACCAAATTTCGTCCCTACCTGTACGGCCGCCCGTTTCGAGTCGTCCGCGATCATCACTGCTTGTGTTGGCTTGCGAACCTCAAAGATCCATCGGGGCTCACGGTGGAGCCTTCGGTTGCAAGAGTTCGAAGTCACTATCGTGTATAAGTCGGGTCAGCAGCATAGCGATGCAGACTGTCTCTCCCGAGCTCCTCTTCCGTGCCCACCAGATGAGCCCGACGACGATTCTTCCTCGGTGCTGTCACCACATCCGACCTTGCCCGCCACCAGAGGGCCGACTGCGAACTGCTACCTCTAACCGAGTACCTCGAAGGAACCGCTCCGTCTTCGCCCAGACTCTTCTCTCGCGGACTTTCGTCGGTTTGCTTGATAGATGGAGTCCTCTACAAGAAAAACTATGGCCCGACCGAAACTGCGTATCTCCTCGTTGTCCCAACCGCGCTTCGTCAGGAAGTTCTCGCTCGATGCCACGACGACCTTTCTTCTGGCCACCTTGGTTTTTCCAGAACATTGGGACGCCTCCGCCACAGGTACTACTGACCTCGGCTTGCTGCGGTCGTCCAACGCTACGTTCGAACCTTTCGTGAGTGTCAACGACGGAAGATACCGCCGACAAAACCGGCCGGCCTTCTGAAGCCAATTGATCAACCGCAAATCCGATTTCAGCAAGTCGGCATGAACTTACTGGGCCCATTCCCAGTGTCCTCCATGGGTAACCGGTATATTGTTGCCACGGACTACCTCAGCCGCTACTGTGAAATCAAGGCTCTTCCCCGTGGCACCGCAGCTGAAATTGCACAGTTTTTTGTTCGCCACATTGTGCTTCGCCATGGCACCCCCGCGGTTGTATTAACTGAGCGGGGCACCGCGTTTACCTCGGCTCTTACACATGAGGTCCTGCGTCCCAGTGGCTCCAGTCATAGAAAAACGACTGCTTACCATCCTCAAACGAATGGTCTGACTGAGAGGCTGAACAAGACCATTGCAGATATGATGTCTATGTATGTCGACGCTGACCATCGCAACTGGGACAAATTACTCCCTTACGTCACGTTTGCGTACAACACCGCCCTCCAAGAAACGACGCGCTTCACTCCCTTCCGTTTGGTGTATGGCCGGGACGCCCTGACCATGCTGGACGCCATGCTGCTCCCAGATTGTGCCCCTTCGTCTGTCACCGGCGCTGACCAATTCATTCGTGATGCAGAAGCCGCTCGCCACCTTGCTAGACAACGGATTCGACACCAGCGGAAAACTGACGCCCGGCGTTACAATCCCCGCCACAGGGAGGTGATTTACCAACCCTGCTAGTACGTCTGGGTATGGAGCCCTATACGTTTGCGCGGGCGCTCTGAAAAGCTTCTGCGCCGCTACTTCGGCCCCTACGAAGTGCTACGTCAACTCAGCGAGGTGAACTATGAAGTGTTCCCTCAAGGAGTCTTCCGCTCTTCTCGACCGCCCAAGTCTGAAGTCGTCCACGTGTCCCGCATAAAACCCTATTACACCCGTTAGCCATTGTCGGAGTTCACATTCAGTGCCGCCGCCACACGCACCTTCGCACTTTCGGTGCCTCAATTCTGTTTTTCCCCCTTACCGGAGACATCGAGGCGATGCCTCTTGAAAGGAGGGGGCCAATGCCACACTTCTCACGTTCTGCGAGCGCCGCCATGCGGCCGAACGGCATGGCTGGGCTCGTGTGGAAGCGAAGACGACGACTTTTCCGCTCGGACGCGCGCTGCTGGTCTTCTTGGCCTTCGGATTAAAAGCCTTCTTTTGTGTCGCCCTACGTTTCTCGGCGACAGTATTTATTCAGATCTTTAGTTTTGATAAAGAGATTGTAAAGGTAATTTTTATAATGAATTCTTGTTCTAGGCTCAGCTGTGACCCAAGGCTTCCTAATCTTTCTGTTTTGTTTAATAGGGACTTCAGGAAAGCTAGCTGCATATACAGGCTGCAGTATTTCAAGAAACGTATCATAAGCTACGTTGACATCACTTTCTAAGACGCCCTTCCAGGATAGTTTTTCTATGTTTTTCCGAAATATCGAAAGGTTTTGTTCGGTAATATGTTGGACGTTTAGCGTGGGTCTTGACAGCTTACTCCGTACATATCCGTTAGTGCAAAAGAATATCGGTAGGCGGTCACTTATGTCGAAAGAGAGTACCCCCGACCTAAGTTTATCTTGGCTTATATTTGTAAGAAACATGTCCATGAGCGACTGTGAATTCGCAGTTATTCTTGTCGGGAGGTTAATTACATTTATAAGCCCATTAACATTTAACAGGACTTCAACATTGGTTTTCGTATTATCATTTTTAATCATATCAATATTTATGTCCCCACCGCATATGAGACTCAGTTTATTATTAGTAATAAACCTAAACAGTTTGTCTAAATAGTTGAAGAAACGCAACGTTGAACCATTCGGCGGGCGGTAGCACGCGACAAGTGCTGTGTTTTGTAATTTAATTGTCAGGATCTCACAGTCACTTGTTATTACCGAACACTCTGAAAGTATTTCGCAGTCGTAGTCTTTTCTAACCAAAATACATATCCCGCCACTTCGACCAACGGGACGATTTAAATAGAATGTTTCATGGGACGGAAGTCGATAGACGTTCGTGTCATCAGTGCTCCACGTTTCTGTGAGCATAATGACGTCAAAAGGTTGCCCTATTTGATCAAAGAACAAGCTTAAATCCCATTCCTTATTGTTAAACAGATCGAACATTACGGTGAAAGCATTTAAATGAATTAGGGAACAGTTTTCCGATGCAATTTCTAAAGGATTGTGGGAGTAGGTAGGCGTCAGTGTCGGAGCCTGCCATAGCATGTGACTTTAACTTAGTTTCTCGGGATCAAGGAAACTTACGATGACAACTGCCGTTTCACCGACATCCTTTCTGAGTAGAATTCGGCCATTTGAGTGCCAAGCGTACTTAAAGCTGTTCTGTTTGGCCCAGTTCTTTACATGAAAAAGCAGGTCGCGGGCCTGTTTTGTCAAATTTTACTGCAGGTAGATTTTATCGTCACTTTTCTGCAGTTCCTTTCTGCTCTGCGACCACTTGTCTCGGTCAGCTTGTGTTGCGAAACGGCAGATTATACCCGGTGTTTTATGTTTCTTAGGTGGAAAGTGATGTACAATAACTACATTTTGATCCAATAACTGTGGCAGCTGAGTCTGCGCAGCCAGGTCATTTATCTTAGTCAGCAGATTTTCATCCTGCGTTGCCGGAATTCTGTGTAATTCAAGGTTCAATTTTCGTCTTCGCCATTCAAGAGCATCAAGATCGGCTTTGAGCTTGGTTACTTCTGCGTCCTGTTTTTCCACTTTTTGTAGCCTTCGTTTTACATCTTTTATGTCTTGTTCATGCTGTTCTGTACGCGCTAAGAGGGTGGCGTATTTTTCACTCATGAAATGCAACGCCTCCCCAATGCTGTGAACAGTTTCCGTCAAGGGCGACAACTGGTCAAGTTTGGCACTGATTTCCTGCAACCACAGCCGTACATCTCGTGCTCGGTCAGGTTCGGTGCTCGGTAGTGCGGTTGCTTCTGCAGGAGTTTTTGCGCGTCAGCAGGCTGTGCAGCGGCACGCTTTGCGATAAACTTATTGGTCACAAAATTAAAATCCACTCCACCCTGATTTGGCGAACTGAAAACCTTCCCGACTGGCTCCTCCTTTTCTCATTTTGCACTGAACACTAGCATTCGTCAGTAGTCTATTTAGGAAAACGGCATTGTTGGTTCGTACTGCTCGGTTTCCCCGCTGGTAACCCGCCGAGCGCATCTTGAAGGTATTTATATGTTTGTATGAATTAAAAGAACTACCGCATGGCCAGTTTTAAACAATGTCCATGATGGAAAAATAAAGACAGCAAACGTACTGTGACACGGCTATAGTGAATGACTAGATGGGTACAGCGAAAATTATCACGGCGAAATGAGGTGGTAAAAAATGTAAACACTGCCTGAAGACGTTAAAACGCGTCCATCGCTATGCGTAGAAATGTTCTGCTAGCAAAGTGAGCCAAAGCGACGGTCAAGCGGGTTTTCATCGTCACCTGCCACATTTTTACCGACTAGGTTAGAGTAACAAGCGCAGCATCGCCGCAGCGGTCACTCCAATCTTTGCAGAAACAGAATACCCTCTCAGCGCTGCGCCTGCAGCAATTAGCACTGCACCCCTCGAAACTCCGTTGCGGTGTCTCTTTTTCCTTTCGCTCAACACCGTAAATGAAATGGTGGCAAGCTACTGCGACCGGGAGTAATGGCAATCAAGTTGCCAGGTAACGTGGGTTGTCGTGCAGACGCCGCCACGACGGAATACAACCGAGATGGCGCTTGGCTTCTTCCGGTAAGCGCTTCATGCGCAGTGCGCTTTGGAAAATCGGTCTATTATACAGCACAGTGCAAAGCGGCAGCCTATAACTTGTGGCGCGGGCCTATACATTGTTGTCCCGGTGCCACCGCACTGAACATCACCTGCTTGGAATTTGGCGGGGCTCGCGCTAGTCAAAACGAATGCGTCGAGTGGCACACAGAAGACAATGACATTCAATTTAAATGCCCCTGTGGTCTAGAGGCAGACTCGCAAGTCAAAACTGTTGCGCTTTGCAATTTAGGGCAAGGAGGTTAGTGTGTGAAAAGATAAAAATGCATGCTGTGAATCGCTCAAAATAACTTGCGCAAGATTATTTGCAAAAAAAGAAAAAAAAAGACTGCCAAAACAGCGCAACGCATTGTCGTACATTACGCAGAGCTTTGCGATGCTTCCGCTTTTCTGTTTTTTCTGTTTTTTTTCTTTTACTACACACGTGCGACACTCAACCTTAATTTCTTTATTGTGTGAGAAGATCCCGTTACAGACCTAAGAGCTCTGGGACCTATATCAATATATATATATATATATATATGTATATATATATATATATATATATATATATATATATATATATATATATATATATATATATATATATATATATATATATATATATATATATATATATATGCGTCGGTTCGGAACCCACCGGCGGCATGGCTGTTTTTCCTGCTGCTTTATAAGCCATTTTCCTTAAATAAATTGATTGGCACTACAAATTTAAAAAAAAATCGAAGCGTTCCCCTATGCCCCCTGGTTTCGTCGACTGTTGGCTTTCTTCATATATTTGTCAAATGAGCCCCTAATTTCATTTCCCTTGTCTGCTCAAAGCTTAACGAGGCTTTCGGTTCTGGCAGTCTTGATACCATAGGTAGCATAAGGAGGTTCTTGGACAGTTTCCGCCCTCACCGTTAGATGACGTTCTACGTCATACTCGCGACATTACAGGACATGCTACGTCCACCGCTATGGACGAGGGTGGCGCTGGTGAACTCTCTCAAGGCTCGCTTACACGCAAAACATAAATACTCACGAAAGCAACAGATTGGACAGCCGTCACCGTAGCTCAATGATCCATAAAAGCGCGACAGACGGGACAAAGAAGAGCTGTGTGTTGTGTCTCCTTTTCTTTGTCCCGTCTGTCGTGCTGTTATGGATCATCGTCAGCACCAACTCGCCCAACAACTGGTATTGTCAAACCGTAGCTCAGTTTTTAGAGCACCGGACGCGATATTCGGAGGTCGTGGGTTCGGATCCCATCGGCAGCATGGTTGTTTTTTCTGCTGCTTTATAAGCAATTTTCCTTAAACAACTTGATTGGCCCTACAAATTAAAAAGAAATTCGAAACATTCCTCTATGCACCCTGGTCTCTGCGACTTGGCTTCCTTCACCACACACACACACACACACACACACACACACACACACACACACACACACACACACACACACACACACACACACACACACACACACACACACACACACACACACACACACACACACACACACACACACACACACACACACACACACACACACACACACACACACACACACACACACACACACACACACACACACACACACATATATATATATATATATATATATATATATATATATATATATATATATATATATATATATATATATATATATATATATATATATATATACATGGTCAATAAATACTCTTCTTTCAGTTGTGATGATGTATGTTAGGACCCAGGACAACGGGCAACTGAGCACCGCACTGCTTCAAGAGCACGAAAGATCTGATGCATTTGGCTCCGAGAGGTTAACCCAATGCTAACCAAGTGAGAGAGCAGATAGGCGGGGGTTACAAAATACGGAGACATACAACACACTGACAAGAACGGAACCGTCCTACGCTTATGCTGCAGCCGGCGCGAGGCGCGCTGGCTGGAGACGGTTGGTGCCTCTGCCTGCGTCGTCTGAGTAGGCTGCAGTCGTGGGTGCCGCCCCACACACAGGCGCCGCTTCTTTTGTGCGTGCTATCCACAACATTGGAATTCAATTTTTTTACCCCTCATGTTTTTCTTAGTTTCCACATTTGGGGGAACCTCCTCTGCCACATGGCCGCCTTGCACAGCTTTCGCAACTACCGAGTTGCTTTCCTTTCCTTGTCGATCAAGTGTGTCCACATTACCAGCAATTTTTGTTTCTTTTTCAAGTCCTCCACTGCCTTCCTCTGTCAACACTGCCCACGCACACCACGTGATGCCATGTGAAGGTGTTTGGTAACTGTCGATGTTCTGCCCGCGACTGACAAGCCGCGATTATAGCCGTGTTTCCTCGGCTCTATAAAACTTCACCTATTCACGAGCGCGCTGCTGACCACATGGTCATGAGGTCGAGTTTGAATGTCGGAAAAAAAAAGAATAAATTAACATAAAGTGCCTCAAACCTCGACAACGACGCCAGCTCTGGTTCATGGAGCAGTCCCTCCTGAGCACGGGCAATTTACAACAGCATATCACGCGAAGATACAAAACAGTGGTTTGGGCATTTCAGATAGACGAGCAGTATTCAATAGGGGAAATGATCCACGAAGGTGAGGCAGACCTCGCACTAGAACATCCAGTCCGGCCATGATACAAGAAGACCGAGGGATCTTTTACGCCGTGGGAAGCATTCAAAAAAGAGCTGCTTAAAAGTTTTGCAAGCATCGCCCGTGAAAAAACAGCGTTCACGACGACCGCGACCCAAGAACTACTGGCCATGAACCATAGCCCGCTGTACATAGATCGAGTGATGATCAGTTATGAAAAGCCGGCGTGGAAGTAAGACTGTCCTCTGGCAAGGCATCCTGCGTACAACGTGCACTCTTCATTATAATGCGATGACGCGGAGAACCACGGACAACAGCTTCGTACGCTTTCACTGAGTCAAGCCAAGAGTTTCATTCCTAACATGCATGAGCTATCCTTTTAACGGCAACTCATCCCGAAAAGTACTTTTATACGAATTCGTAATTTGTCATGCAAGGAATAACCATCAAAATAGTTTGTTAAGACCCCCAAACTTGTTGCCATTTCGCGCTACATATTGTAACAAGTGGCTAAACCTTATACAAGGTGCGTCACGCAACTTCAGCAAAAATTTAAACATCTACTGGTGGATGGTGGGAGGCAGACACTTCAAAGATTTGCTTGTTTGCTCACTAGAGCAATTCAGAGCATGTTTCGTGTCCAATCAGATTAAATGACTGAACTAAAACGCGCGCGCGCGCGCGAACACACACACACACACACACACACACACACACACACACACACACACACACACACACACACACACACACACACACACACACACACACACACACACACACACACACACACACACACACACACACACACACACACACACACACACACACACACACACACACACACACACACACACACACACACACACACACACACACACACACACACACACACACACACACACACACACACACACACACACACACGCACGCACGCACGCACGCACGCACGCACGCACGCACGCACGCACGCACGCACGCGCACACACACACACACACACACACACACACACACACACACACACACACACACACACACACTACTAAACAGAAAGAGAGCAAAATGGACGACGTAGTATAGTGTGTACGCGCTATGCGAGCAACATCTCAGGGATCTAGAAGACCCACCCCGTTTATTGATGGCTACGTCTGGGAAGGGAGCAACAGAACAACAACGGGGAGGAATGGAGGAGGAGTAGGTATGCTGATACATCAAGGAAGGAAGGAAGGAAGGCAAACCATAAAATCAAATTGCAAAGGACATGTCGGAGTATCAGGCAGAATTTCCAGTAAAAGGATATAGCTAGGGGTAGTTTATTTAGGGACAGGGGACAAATGCCGGCAAGAAATCAAGGATCTAGTTAAGTGTCTCAATGACGATATAAAGCAGTTTGGAGACGGTGCCGATTATTCTGCTCGGTGACATGAATGACCACTCGGAGTATCTGGATCGATACACAGTTTGAACGGGAAGTTAATGCTACACTTTTGCGAGCGGCACAACCTAATTATTGTAACTAGAGAAACTAAATGTGAGGGACAAATCAAGTTGTAATCCCGTAACGGGCAGACCACCATTGAGTACTGCCTAATGTCGCAGGGGATCTATAGCACAGCCGCAATAATGGAAATAGACGAAGAGGAAAAGGCCGCCGCGGTGGCTCAGTGGTTATAGCGCTCGTCTGCTGACCCGGAAGACGCCGGTTCGATCCCGGCCGCGGCAGTCAAACTTCGATGGAAGCGAAACTCAAGAGGCCCGTGTACTGTACGTGTGATGTCAGTGCACATTAAAGAACCCCAGGTGATCGAAAGTTCCGGAGACCTTCACTACGGCGTCCCTGATAAGTTTGGGTCGCTTTGGGACGTTAAGCCCCCATAAACCAAACGAAACCAATCGAAGAGGAAAAGTACAGCGTGGTAAGAGATCATAAGCGTATTAGTCGACAGTTGGGAGCCATGATCAAAAGAGAGATGCAGAGAAGACAAAAAGAGAACGCAAAATTTAACGACGAACAATAGCGCCAACAGCAGCCGGCCTAGATGAGGCAGTAGAGAAACGCCCCATGGAAAAGTGGAATGATAATTGGTTATAACGACTCATTAGTACAAAAATAAAACAAGCAAAAGGAGTAAACCACTGGAGAGGAAAAGGAAGCCACGAAGCCGGTAGAACTAGGAAATTAGGGAGGCCATCGAACAACGACGGATGGCTTCAAGGGAACACAAAGAAGCAAAGAAGGCGCAGTTATCAAAAGAGGAAATAAGCCAAACATCTGAACCTTATCGACAAGAGAAACAGCAAGTGCATGTCCTTGTCCAGGCAAAAGTAACGCAGTCCTCTGTTCGCTGGCTGGCTGAAGTTCGCGATGAAACTAAAGGGGGGCCAACAAAATTCTGTAACCACATAAGCTGGCTGGGCAAAACGAATCAAAGAAAGCAAGAACGGATTCAAGATGCTGAGGGAAAATGTTTAGAGGGAGACGATGCTGCGAACTATATTACACCAGTTACACTTGAGTCATTTAGGCCACGTCGGAAGGGTAATCTCTCAAAATGAGGGAGCAACACAGGACTCACAGTAGAAAATAGCTTGGAACTGACCACTCTTAGCTGTAAAAGGCAAAAGCAAATATTCCTAAATGCACATCCGCAGAGAAAGACGAAATTCCAAATAAGCTGATTAATTTGCTTGGCCCAAGAAGCAAGAAAACGCCGATAAAAGCATTGGAGACAGTCATAACAAATAAGAAAACTCCTCACAGCTGGAAACACAGTAAAATGATGTTGATTTATAAGAGGAAACGAGATAGGATCAACATAAAATCCTTCGAACCGATTACGATAATGTCTATTATATACAGGCTGGCAATGCAGGTGATGAAATTAAAAATTCAGTCATGGGTAGACTATAATAGGATACTAGGAGAACTTCAGAACGGGTTCAGAAGGGGTAGGCGCTCAGATGAGAGCCTTTTCGTGCTTACCCATTGCATAGAATAGCTACACACTAAACAAATTCTCACCTTTAAGGGTGCAAATCAGCTGTCCCCAGACGAACACCCTTTTTGGGGCTAAAAAGGGTGCAGAGATCAGCACCCTTCAGGAAGGGTGCACAGCATGAAAGTTTAGAGGGCGCACATCAGACCAAGGCTTTTGCTTCATGGGTGGATCAACGTAGAGCACCCTTCCAACATGCATTCGTAGAAGTGTTATGGAAAAATAGTACCCTTTAATGAAGGTGCAACCATTACATCCTCTAAAGTATCATTAAGTGCACACTTCCTTAAGGGTGCTGATCTCTGCATCCTTTTTTAGCACCGAACACTTGGAAAAGGTTGTCCGTCTGGGGACAGCTGATTTACACCCTAAAAGGTGAGAAATTGTTTAGTGTGTACGGCGGAAATCAGACCTCTGTATTTAGCCTTCCTGGACATAAGCGCTGCATACGACAACGTGAACAGGGAAATCGTGCGGAACATATTAAAAGATGAAGGCATCGGTCATGAGGAAGTTGAGTTTCTACAGGAACTATACCCAGAAAATAAAGTTGAATTTACATGATTGCATGAGAAAGGATGAAAAGTACGGCAACCGTCGAAGTACACAAATATTTAAGGCAAGGTTGTCCTCTTTAACCGCTGCTGTTCATGCTTTGTATGATAAATGTGGAAAGAAGACTGCCAGGAAGCAATCTAGGTTGTAATCTGTCGTACAGATTGGGAGGAAGGGTTGTCGAGCAACGGCTACCAGGTTTAATGTATGCGGACGATATTATACTTTTGGCAGATAGCCAGGAAGATTTGTAAACTCTGGTTTATTGCTGTGGAGACGAAGGAGTCGCTCTAGGTTTCAGTTTTAGCGTAACTAAGTAAGATGTTATGATTTTCAGCGATACAACTGATGAGGTGCTTACAATACAAGGCCATCAAGTACCCTGAGTGGCCGAATACAAATATCTCGGAGTATAGGTAAACCAAGGGCAGATATACACGAAACAGCACGAACATTTTATTATGGCGAAAGGGCGAAGAGATGCCGGTATAAGGAAATATAGGGCATTGTGGGGGTACAACAAATAAGAAGTACTGAGAGGTATTTGGAAAGGAATAATGGTGCCGGGGCTTACTTTCGGGAACGCGGTTCTTTGCTTAAGCGCAGAAGTTCAGTCGGGATTAGAAGTAAATCAGAGAGCTGTTGGAAGATTAGCACTAGGTGCCCACGGGAAAACCACAAACGAGGCAGTACAGGGGATATGGGCTGGGTATCGTTCGAAGCACGGGAAGCTCAGAATAAAATACTATGCGAAGAACGCCTGAGGAAATTGGACGATAACAGGTGGGCAGCTAAGGTATTTAAATACCTATACAGAAACAACGTTGACTCACACTGGCGGAAAAGAACTAGGAAGCTAACCAGTAAGTACGCCAGACACGAGGAAGGAGAAAGAAAGAGCATTAAACAACAGAACGATCGTGCGGGCTAGTTGGTTCTTTGCAGAAAAAAGGTTAGTACTGCGCGAATGAGACACGACAGGAGAACAGGAACAAAAACGCCTGCGCCTGTGTTGTTGCTTTTGTTCCTGTTCTCCTGTCGTGTCTCATTCGCGCAGTACTAATCTTTTTTTCTTAAACAACTGGTTAACAAAGCGGAAGGCAAAAATTGCATTAATTCAATGGAAAAGAAGCATAGTGTAGAACTATATCGATACTGCAAAAGGCAGATCAGAAAGGAAGCGTTCTATGATAACTCAAGAGGCAGTGCCCTTCTCTGTGAAGCTAGGTTAGGTGTCTTAGAATGCACAGCTACAAAAAGAAATTTAACGAAGAAAATATAACATATGTGCTATGCGTGGTAAATCTGTAGTAACAATTGAACACCTCATACTCAGATGTGATGGTATCCATTCGGACGCTGATGCTGGCATAGTCACTCTTCCTGAGGCCCTAGGGCTTAGAGATAACAATGGTCATGTAAATAAATCTACTGTTGAAGTTAGCAAAAAACGATAGGAAGATTGGTGGCTCAAAAGCAGGGAGGTGGCATAAGGTTAGAGGTGTAGGAAAACGTATGCAAAGAAAATGGCGAATCTGTGTAACAATTTACAACACAGTTCAACAAAAATTCGAGCATGGTGGCATCTAGTACCACCCCGTTTCAAAGGGGACGCTCCTTCCTTCCTTTCTTCCTTCCATCCGTCCGTCCGTCCGTCCGTCCGTCCGTCCGTCCGTCCGTCCGTCCGTCCGTCCGTCCGTCCGTCCGTCCGTCCGTCCGTCCGTCCGTCCATCCATCCATCCATCCATCCATCCATCCATCCATCCATCCATCCATCCATCCATCCATCCATCCATCCATCTATCCGTCCGTCTGTCCGTCCGTCCGTCCGTCCGTCCGTCCGTCCATCCATCCATCCATCCATCCATCCATCCATCCATCCATCCATCCATCCATCCATCCATCCATCCATCCATCCATCCATCCATCCATCCATCCATCCATCTCCGCATGAACGGGAGCCTTAATCCTCTCGCGTTAAACGCAAAATCGTCGGATATCCTCGCACTTAAAAATTTTTCATCGCAAACAGTGAAACCATAGATATTACTGCTATGTAAAGCACCAAAGGAAAAAAAGTTGCCAGGTAAAGAGCGAAGAGTAGCGGGGATATGAAACGAGAATTTTCTCGGAAGAGTAGATTGGCACAAGCTCAGAGAGATGACTAATAACGATTAACCGGGTCGAACAGCTGCTGCAGCAAAGTTGCATCTCCATAAGCGCCGCAGATCCGACACTGACGTGTTCTAGAAGAATAAAACAGAATTGAATGGCGAACTCTATTGAAATGGGTTCGCAGGTTCGATCTCAAGAAAAGCAATGTGCGCCGGAGTGGGAAAGTAAACTTCGAGAATTGTACGTGTAATGGATATATTTGTAACGAGTGACCTGTCAAACCACACGCCTGAAAAGGGCCAATCAGAACTGACACTGCCTGTTGTGGGCCCTTTGAATGAATTAGCGAAACTTTTGTAGTACATGCACATTTGCTAATGTGATCAGCCTAGAGTATTTCGCAGAACGCAGCTTTTTTCTTTTTTCTTTTATGGGCAATCCTTGGATTTAGGGCTACGCGATTTTTTTAAAGATCAGTGATGATCGTTAAGGGTAGCAGGGTGAATCTGAAGAGAAGACAAGCGTAGCCGTGGGCGGCAGAAAGTCAAGTTGCCGGATAAGATTAGGAAGTTTTTACGCAGAAGAGGGCGCAGCTGCCAAGAACAAGGTTAATTGGAGAGATATGGGAGAGGCCGTAATTAGGCCCAAGCTTGCACACCAACATCAGTTAAATTTCCGTCATTTAAAGGACACCCCGGCGTTGCGTACGCGCGCTGTTTCAAAAAAAGATTGTTAGTGCTGCAGGGGCGCCATCTCTTGCGAGTCGAGAGATGATCTGCAGCGCTGTTTTTTTTACATATTCTTTCTCTTTGTGAGATGTTCACAGCAGCTAGCCACAGATGGCGCCACACCGTCCTTTAGCTGAGAAATGTTCGCGAAATTTAAGTACTCCGATAGAGACGCCATAGAGGGAAAAAAAAAGCTGAAATATTAAGAAAATGTGTGGCCGGCTACTTTTGTAGACACTGCGAGATGGGGGCATAGCAACGATAAATCAGCAGCGAGATAATCGTGTTGAAATCGCTGCGTGGTTAGAAAAAAGCTCCAGAGTGAAAAAGAGGAGAAGACATCCACGGCAAACGGGCTGTGGATGAAGGAGAAAAATCTGAGTAACGTCCCCATGTTGTGCGAAAGTGGCAGGGGAAGCGAAGGAGTGAGCCGATTAGTCCTCCCGGAGCCGTTAAACGCAGAGGAAACTCTTGTCTTCCGCATGGGAAATTGTCGTTTAGGTTGACATGTTGTTGGTATCAGTCCACTGCGCTAAAATATATTCCTGTTTTTCTCAACAGATACAGCCATTCTTTGAAGCGCAAAATTACCCTTTCGGGTGGGCTCAGTGTCAACTCTGGTGTTCTTCACAGCAGCGCAGTAGGACGACTGTTATTTTCAATTTGCGTAAATGATCCAGTGTATGTAATCTCGGGTGAAGTTCTAATAAGAATATTTGCAGGCGACTGTGTAACTAAAAAAAAAAAAAGCCTCGCGCAGGAACGGTCATCGTAGACGGCTGTCGTAATAATTGGTGACTGGCATGAAGGTCGGGGCACGAAGGTAAAGAAGACTTTTAAAACAATCTACGGTTAATGCTAAGACAGATGTCCGAGCATATTCGCTTATTAATTTCGCAGTAGCATTATTCTAGGGGCCCACAACTGCAAGTGCCTGGATTTGGCATGTAGAAGCAATATTTCATGCTCTGCGCAGTTTTTTGGCACTGGCGCTCTAACTTTTGATGTTTTTTTTTTTAAAGCAAGCCTAAAATAATTCCTCGAGTGTGAGGCTTTGCAGCATATAATCCCCATATGATATACAAGTTATAACATGTGGTAGTGGGACCTTAAACGAAGCTTGACACTTCAAAAATTTAATGCATTCAATGAAAAGAAAAAAGTTATTGTTAGGGAACTATCAGAAACTGGATTCTCTGTCCATGCTATTCTGAAAGACTAAGGGTACTACAGTGCACATAGAAATACGATCGAAAATAAAATTACTTGTGCTTCCCCATAAATATACTTCAAAATATATCGCAACAAGCCTTGCGAATATTGTTCTGCTTGCTACTACTGAGAGAAGATGCCATACTTCTGAATATTTACTTTCAACAATTTTCACAAAAACAAACTTGAATTGGAATAGCTTTGTCTCCTTGTTTTGAATACAACTTAAAAAACGCATAACTGGAATGTCTTTTTTTTTAGCAGAATTCGGTGGCCGTGAAGTTTATTCGTACTGTGATGTAGGGTGCATTCACAATGCTTCCTGCTAAAACGCTGCAGCGATGGTTCTGTGTTGCAAACCTTTGAGACATTCCTCGAGCTCAAACTAGCCTTCGAATAAAAATGGTGTGATTTAACGTCCCGAACAGGCTATAACAAACGTCGTAGTAGAAGGCTCCGTATTAATTAGACCCCCTGGGGTTCTCTAACGTACGCTCACATCGCACAGCGAACAGAACAGGAGAGAAGAGGAACTGGACCTGGAAGAGCCCCAATGGTGAGACTAAAAATGAAATCGACTTCATACTATGCGGTCAACCTGGCTTCGTTCAGGATGTGGACGTCCTCGGAAAGTGCGCTGTAGCGACCACAGGATGGTAAGGTCTCGAATCAGGAGGGAATGGAAGAAGCTAGTGAAGAGGAAGTCCATTAACGAGTTAGCGTTAAGAGGGAAAATAGAGGAATTCAGGATATTCCTGCAGAATAGACATTCAGCTTTGAGTGAGGAAGGCGATCTTAATGTTCATACAATGAACTATAACCTGGCAGCTATCATTACTGAGTGCGCAATAGAAGTAGGCGGTAAGACGGTTCGACAGAATACCGGCAACCCATCTCAGGAGACGAAAGACCTGATTAAGAAACGCCAAAGTATGAGGGCGTCTAACTCTACAGACAAAATATAACTAGCAGAACTATCGAAGTTAGTAAATAAGCGTGAGGGGGGGGGGGGGAAGAGGTGCATCGTGAGGTGGCGCCCTCTTGCAGTGCGGCAGGGTTCGAAACTTGGATGGGGGATCAGTTGCTTTTGACCCCGATAGTACGTTCTAGAAGAGTCCTTTGCTCAGAGGAGCTCGCATGCTTACTTCTTGTTTTAATGCTCATTTATTATTCACGCCTGCACAATTTTACAGAGCCCACATTCTAACCCGAGTGCGTTTGCCGGACTAAAGTGGTACCTGAGAAAATGGCACATAACGCAGCATTAATTTCACACGCAGCGCATCTCACACACGCATTTCACGCACAGCCGTTCATCATGAGATAACTTAGATTTCGAATCCCTCTTCCCATTTACGTTATAATATGCTATACGGGAAGATTACTACGAGACTTTTAACGTCTTTTATAGCGCTGTACCTCTGCGCCCGTAGAATTCGTGCCACCAGTATAACTATTTCTTTCCAGCCCCCTACAAAACACTAGCAGAAGTAAGAAACACCTGCTTTAAAAAGCTGCGTTGAAGACAAAAAAAAAAATGGTCATAGAGAAAATCCCTGTTATTTTTTTCTAAAAATTTCCTGCAAACTTCAGTTGCTCACTAATTGTGGAGAACTTCTTCCAGCGGTGCAACAAAAGCTATCAGCGTTAGACGGCGGTTATAATATACCTGCACTGTTTTCACGAGCCAACCACACAGGTTTGCACGTTATTGATTCACGTTTACCTTCGGCTGCATAGCCACCGAGTAAAAGGTTTGCTGGTGGTGTTCGTCCGGTGATTTCCAGAAACTGGATGCACTGCTTGAAGGCTTCTCGATGATATGACTTCCAGGCGAAACGATTTAGTGAGAAACGAACTTTTATGCAGGCTATTTACAGATGGGTACAAACAAAAGTCAGTATACGGCCACAACTATTAAGCTGTGGAACAAGCTTCCAAGTGAACTCAAACATAGTAAAACTCTTCCTGAGTCATTGAAGAAATATTATAAACAATGAGTGAAGCCAGCGTTTTTTCTTTTCGTGTATTTTTGTGTGTTTGTATGCGTATGTAAAAGAGGTTTGGTGCTCTGAATATTGTTGCTCTATGTACCCATTTATGTATTTCTAATTTCATGAGCTTTTATATGTATGTAATTAATTTTAGTTATGCCTGCAATTTTCTTTGAAACTGAATTGCATGGATCCCAACTAGCTTTTAGCTAGGGATCCAGATGTCTTCACAAGCATGCCTTGTATGAATGTTGATAAATAAAATGGAATCAATCAATCAATCAAACTATCCGCGACCGGCCCAGCCGACCGCCTGCACAGAGGCGAGGGACACCGCGTCCCAACAGTCAAACTGGCGCGCCTCGCACCAGCTCTCAACGGTCACTCCCTCCGCACTCGGCCAGACCGAGCGCCTGCCAGCTAGGAGTCGCTAGAGACCAAAGCACACCGGCGCGGCTCCCTTCGCGGGTACACCCCGAAGACGCCCGCGCCCCTTTCCACACGTAAAAATTAACTGCTAACTCCGGCTCATCAGTTTTGACGAATAGAAAAGCTCAGAACTGATGTCAGCGTTTTTCTCTTACCCACGAGTTGCTCCCTAAGTGGTCTCGCAATCCGCCAAGGTGACAGGGGTCCAAGGTCGTGGCCGGCAGATAGCCCCGCCGTCCGGAGCGGTGAAGGAAACCGCAAGGACGAATGGGGAGACTAACCAAAAAGGCATAAGTCCCCTTCTAACGGCGTGCACCAAAGCAAAACAAAATAAAACAAAACCGGACGCGCAGCCTAGGTCGCTGCCCTCTCGCGGAATATTCGGAACACATGTACAAAAAGATGCGACAGTGTGCCGAACCCTACACCTTCCCCCCAAGACTCGGCTAATCTATTCAGAGATAAGCCGAGGCAACAAACAACAAAAAGGGTTCGGCAAGTGGCGGTTGAGTACCTCTGCACGAGCAAGCAACCGGAGCCTGCGAGACCGCATGCTGCGACCCTTCGTCACACACACAGATACATGCTACTAAGGTCCACAAAATATAGACAAAAAAAAACACGCACAGAAATCCCACACTTTCGTTCGATCGACGTGCGCCTTTCTTGAGTACAACGAGTATGTTGTCCATGCACACAGTTCCCTGGTCCACTATCCCCAGCGGTCACTGCGGGACGTCAGCCAGTGCACTATCCCAACAAGCGTTGGGTATTCTAGACAAGGCATCTGCGTTAGCGTGGTCGGCTCCTCTGCGATGTTCAATGGTAACATTGCAGCGTTGGAGCGCAAGAGCCCGGCGCGTAAGCTTTGGACTTTGAGGCACACTGCTCGTAAGAAAGGAGAGCGGATTGGGGTCAGTGACGACAGTCACGGTGGCGGAGAACACCCACGTCTCAAACTTTTTTAATGCCCAGATTACTCCGAATGCCTCCCTCTCGATTGCCGCCCACCGCATCTGCGATGGTGTGAACTTGTGAGTGGCGAAGGCTATCGGCGCCTCAGTGCCGTTGTCAGAAAGCTGCGCTAAACAGGCACCGGCTGCTACTGCCGACGCGTCTGTAAAAAGCAGATACGGCTTTCGCGGGTCCGGAGTGGTCAGTGAAACCGCCTTGCTTAGAGCTTTCTTCAGGGCTTTCAAGGCTTTGTCCGCGTCATCTGGCCACGGTATTTTGTTCGGCACGCCTTTTTCTGTCAGGCGTGTTAGTGGCAGAGCGATTTCTGAAAAATTGGGGACATAGCTACGGTAGCAGCCGCACAGCCCAAGGGTGCTCCTCAATTCTTTCTTTGTCTTAGGGACCTGAATTCCTTCGATGGCCTCAATTTTCTCTTTGGCTGGGCCATGCCGGCCTGAGCCGACAACGTGCCCCAAATAGCGGATTGAAGCATCGCTACCTGGCACTTCTCCCAGCTAGCGTGCAGGCCCACCTCCTCCAGAGTGCAAAACACCCGCTTTAAATGATGGATATGCGCTTCTAGAGATTGGCTGAATACGGCGATATCGTCTAGATAGGCGCAAGCGTATTCTTCCTGCCCGGCTAGCAACTGGTTCATGTTCCTTTGGATGGTTGCCGCTGTGTTCTTAAGACCGAAAGGCATCACCCGCCAGGCAAATTGACCTAGGTGCGAGATGAACGCTGTCGGAAGCTGAGAATCCTGAGCGAGTGCACCTGCCAATAGCCGCGCCTGAGGTCCAGAAGTGTTATGAACCTCGCGGCTCCGACTCGCATGATCAGCTCCTGGGGGCAAACCATAGGAAATGCGTTCGTCTCGGTCACCGCGTTCAGCGCTCGGTAGTCTATGCAAAGACGTACCGACCCGCCTTTTTTGGGAACGCACACGATCGGGTGTGCAAAAGGGCTTTTACAGGGGTAGATGAGGCCTTGTGCAAGGAGCTCATCAATTTGCCTCGTTACTTCGTCTTTTAAAGCCTCTGGGATCCTATAAGGGTGGCCTCGCCTTGGAGTTGCCCCCTCCGCGAGCTTTATGCTGTGCTCGCCCACGCGCGCGATCGACGGTTCGTTCGCAAATAATGCCTGGTGCTGCTCGAACGTGGCGAGCACCAGCTCCGCTGCCTCCCTGTCTAAGTGGCTTGTTTTATCCGGCGTAGGCATTACCCGGTCCTTCGGGACGTTGCTTGCGCGCGGGGTATATTCGATTTCTCCAAAATCGCAGTCGTCATCAAATATGACGCTCACTGAACCTACCTTCCCGACGTAAGGGCGTAGCTTATTTGCATGTACTAGCATGCGGCGACCGTCACTCATCTGCACATAGTACGAGTGCTCGCGGTACCTTTTTGTCACCACCGCCGGCCATAGCCACTTCGGGTACATTTTCCCTGGCCTCTTGTCATCAAAGACGAGGACCGCCTCACTTTCGCGAAAGGTTTTTACCATTGCGTGCTTGTTGTAGTGCGACGAATACGCCTCTTGCTGTTTTCTAGTCGTTAGCTCCGCAATGTCGGCCGCAATCTCGAGCTGTGCTTTCAGATTTTTCAAATACTCAGCGGGAGCACTCGCTAGCTCTCCGGGTGCCTCAATGTCTCCTGCCCAGCTTTGCTTCAGGATACCGAGTGGTCCTACTGGGTCTCGGCCGTAAAGCATTCGGAAGGGTGACACGCCAGTGGTGTCGTGTGGCACCTCCCGATAGGCCCAAAGAAGAAAGGGAATGAACTTGTCCCAGTCTTTCGGTTCATTTTCGATTACGTGTGAGAGCATGGTCGTAAAGACTCTGTTCCACCTCTCCACCGCCCCATTGCTCTCCGGATGATTGGGAGCGGAAAAGCGCGGGGTACAGCCGAGTCTTTCGAGGAACTCCTTCGTAAGTGCGGCTGTGAAATTGGTGCCGCAGTCTGAGTACACCACCTCGGGAACCCCAGTCCAGCTAAACACCGAAAGCAGCGCGTCGCAGGTTGCCCTGGCGGACAAAGACCTTAGGCAGACTACTTCTGCCCAACGCGTGCACAGATCTATTATGCAAAGCGCGTACCGATGTCCTCGGCCAGACGATGGCTCAATCGGACCTATGATATCCACGTTCACTTTCTGAAAGGGAAACTTCGGGCGAGTGAGAGGCGTTATCGGTACCCTATCGGTTCGCCGGTGGTCTGAACGCACTTGACAGCTATGGCAGCTGTCACAGTGTTTGCGAATATCCGACTCCATGCCCGGCCAGTAGAAACTGTACTTTAGTCGAGCTTTAGTATTGCGAAAGCCTGGGTGTCCCCCCCAATAGGACTCGTGTGCTAGGCAGTGTGCGGCCTCGCGCCGTAATCTTGGCAGTACTAACTGCTGTACCCCTTGGCCTAGCACCTGGTCTTTATGATACAAAACTCCGTCTACGATAGTCATGCCCGCCTTTCCTTGCTTGGCGTTCTGCCAGGCCTGACGCAGAGTCTCATCCTCATGCTGCTCCGCGCGAAACTTCTGTGCCCCGCTAAGCTCAGCCGTGCCGCCCGCCTGGGATGGCTCGACCTCATTACTGTCAACTGTCTGCTGGGGCAGGGTTTCATCTGCGAACGCCAGGACGGGCTCGGTGCACACGTCTGGCCCTGATCTATCTGGTCTGTCTTCAGCCGGCGGCGACAGAGTTCCCACCGCCTGCACGAGACCCTCACTGTCCGTCTTGCCCGAGTCGTGCAGCTGTTCCCATGCGTCTGCGGAAATTAGACAGTCGGCTTGTGTGAGCTTGTCGGTGAGTGCACACAACACCGGTGTCGCATCGTCCACATTTTCGATCAGGGGAGCGCCACGACACAGCGCCAACGGAACTACTGCCAATTTTGCCTCTACCTTCTCTCCGAAAGCGGAGACGAGATCGACCGTCCCATGTGGGGATACGAAATCCTCAGGTACAAGGCTTTCGCGCACTACGGTGATATCTGCACCTGTGTCCAGCCAATAACCGCTTCCCTACAGCGGATTTTAATGCCCCTGAGCGCTGGACGCGTGGATTGCAAGGCATTGGTGGACACGCGTGCCGTTAGCCTATCATCGCGCGGTGGATTTTCTCGTCTGTCAGCTGGGTTCTCACGATAAAATGGGCAGTTCGCGACAACATGTCTCCAGCTTCCGCATCAGAAACAGCCACCCGACCGCGATACCTTTTTCTTTTCTCCTCCTGGCCTGACTGCGGCTATTCTGTCTCCTCGCTCTGCTCCATGCTTCTGCGTAGGTGGGGCTTCAGTTCTCGGTTTTGGGGGCGTGTCAAAACCTTTAAAGCTGTCGGCTTTCCTCTGAGCGCTTCCCTTCCCGGCGGCTTCCTCGTATGTCTGTAGCAGTGCAGCTATCTCATCCGCATTCAGCCATTTCTCACCCTCGCGCAGCTTGACATATTTATGTGCTTTTCTGATATCCCCGCCTTGAGCTGGTCGGCAACCAGTAGCTTCAATAATCCGTCAAAAGACGACACGCATCGTGACTTTAAATAAAAATTTAAGTAACTCTGGACGCGTGTGACAAAAGCCTTCCAGGTTTCTTCGCGGCGCTTGCTGGCCCCAGAAAACCGCCTTTGATACTCTGCGGCTGAAAGTTTCAACTCGTCTAGGACCACCGCCTTCAACTTGTCATAGTCCCTGTGCTGCTCTGCGGTGAACCGTGTCGATAAGTAGGCTACCCGCTCAGCCAGCACCGGGAACACAATCTGCGCCCAATGTTCCTTCGGCACGTTGAAAGCCACGTGCGAGCATTCCACTGACTCAAACCAGACGGGTACTTCACCGTCTGCCGGCAATTTGGGGAACGCGCCGGCGAGTAGCTTAACGTACTGTCTCAACCGCTCGTCCTCGGAAGGCGCCGCATTCTGGCTTCCAGCACGCATGATTTGCATCTCGAGCTCTAAGGCTCTTATTTTTTTTTCGTACAATTCCAACTCTTTCTCAATGTTTTGGCCATGCCGTGACCCCGACGCCTCGTTGCTGCCCCTGTCTCCACCGTCCCCCCCTGTCACCACTGTCACTACCGCGGTCCATCGTAGATGCCTTGTCGGGGTTAAGAAGATCAAATCGGGTTATCATCAACTACGCAAGCCTTAGTCAAACAGTGACCGCTAAGAAAACGAAGGAACCAGGGAACTCACTCGGAGCTGCGCTCAGGGTCCTCTTTTCGGGCAGGAATGGCGGCGACCTCGGACCAGGTGCCGACTGAAGCCGCTAGCAGCTGCCTTTACTTGGGGATGCCGTTTTCTGTCCGCTGAAGGCCGTGTCCGCTTGAATCTTTCAACTTCCGCCGTTGCTCAGGGATACCACTCTGTCTGTTGAAGGGCTTGTCTTCGGCGTTTCACGCCCGGGGCGGTTCGCACCTTCGTACCCCCGTAGCCTGTCGTCCTTTCGGTATCTCGCCTTGGATGCCGAACTTCGTCGTTCTCTCTGTGAATGTCTTCGTCCGTTCCTCGGGGCCGCTGCAGAGCACCAGTACTGTCGACTGCGCCAGTAAAAGGTTTGCCGGTGGTGTTGGTCCGGTGATTTCCAGAAACTGGATGCACCGCTTGAAGGCTTCTCGATGATATGACTTCCAGGCGAAGCGATTTAGTGAGAAACGAACTTTTATACAGGCTGTTTACAGATGGGTACAAACAAAAGTCAGTGTACGGCCACAACTATCCGCGACCGGCCTAGCCGACCGCCTGCACAGAGGCGAGGGACACCGCGTCCCAACAGTCAAACTGGCGCGCCTCGCACCAGCTCTCAACGGTCACTCCCTCCGCACTCGGTCAGACCGAGCGCCTGCCAGCTAGGAGTCGCTAGAGACCAAAGCACACCGGCGCGGCTCCCTTCGCGGGTACACCCCGAAGATGCCCGCGCCCCTTTCCACACGTAAAAATTAACTGCTAACTCCGGCTCATCAGTTTTGACGAATAGAAAAGCTCAGAACTGATGTCAGCGTTTTTCTCTTACCCACGAGTTGCTCCCTAAGTGGTCTCGCAATCCGCCAAGGTGACAGGGGTCCAAGGTCGAGGCCGGCAGATAGCCCCGCCGTCCGGAGCGAGGAAGGAAACCGCAAAGACGAATGGGGAGACTAACCAAAAAGGCATGAGTCCCCTTCTAACGGCGTGCACCAAAGCAAAACAAAATAAAACAAAACCGGACGCGCAGCCTAGGTGGCTGCCCTCTCGCGGAATATTCGGAACACATGTACAAAATGATGCGACAGCGCGCCGAACCCTACACACCGAGTGTTGACTCCCAGTATAAACGGTATGGTAGCATATTTGGTGTTGTTACTTTTGAAAATGTCTTTAACATGAATTCACCGTTATTCGGCGCCTTTTTCATTCACTGGGGGCAACTTTGACTTGCGCACGTTGGAGTATGCGACTTGCAATCCATCAGCTTTATAATTCCTTGCGCACGTGCTATAATCACCACGAAGCCAAAGACGATGAATGACTCGCGTTCTTTCTTCCATGCTGCCTCGACTGTGGACATCTCTAGGCATCTGTCAGTCGCCGCCTGTGTATTGGCCAATCCCCCGCCGTGTACCTACGCGCCATTAGACAGTTTTAGCTGTGCGTACGCAAGTGCTTGCGTACGCAAAGCGCTACGGCGCTGCGTGCGTTACGCTGTCCACTCCGAAGTATAGTTTTAGCTGGCCGCGCCGTAGCGTCCCTCAGGCGCACGTGGCGCCATCTAGTGACAAGGCGTCAAACCACATCAACGCTCGGTTGAAGAAAATTTCATCCGTGATTACTGATAACTAGTGTGAGTGCATTGGGAGCCTCTTTTGTTCCAAGAAGAGAAACTATGCAAACCGAAGAAAATGTAAGAACTGCCTAAAAGCTAGAAAACGGCTTCGCCAGGTGTCGTTGCTACGAGGAAAACACACCGAATTTAGTGTCCCTTAGGAGCTTGAAAATCGCCAAATTATCTGAAAAACAGGGGCTAGTTATCGCTTATACCGCTGCGTGTGGGCAAGAGTAGGCGAAATAAAAGCGAACCGCTACCATTTGAGCGAGCTATTGCGTCGGAGAATCCAGCGGCGACATGTATTTATTCCGAAGCGGGCGAGCAGGGCGCCGCCATCTTGTCAAAGTTAGCGTACGCAAAGTCCGCTGGCTAGCGTACGCACGCGAGACGCAACACTTGCGCTTGCGTTCTGCGCATGCGCACTACCGTCCCCGCAAACTTCCTGCGTACGCTAAGCCGTTGCGTACGCACAGCTAAAACTGTGTATTAAGTCCTAGAGGAGAACAATAGCTACTACTCTGACACTTCGTGTCCGGACAAAAGCACTCTTTCGTTTGGACAGACCCTCGACTCGCAGCGTAGACCCCACCGAGGTTAACCACGTCCACAGCAAGTGTTGCTCGCCGCCTTTGTTCAAGGAGCCGGCTCCTGCGGTGGCAGAAGCGGGCACAGCACGACCCATGAGACGACGCCGTTTTGGTAGCCGCTGCTCTCCGAGCTGGCCAAACGCTTCGCGGTCTCGGTCCCGCTATGGAACAGTGCACGCAGTCCTCTCGGCGGCGATGGCCGCCGTCAGCCCTGCCATCGAAGCCAAGGGCCACCAACGCCGCAATAGCGAGTGTTCACTGTGACCGGAAGAGCCTTCAGGCAGCCTCCCAGCGACCGCCAAGGTAATATATGGTTTAGAAGCCTTTCTGCGTAGTGCCTTCAAAGAAATATGTAGAGAAAGCGCAATGTTTTCTCTGATCTCTTCCTCATATTTGCACGCAGCTATGGAACTTACCGGGCGCCTGTTTAAGGAAGTGCATTGGGCTTGAACGACTGACGTCCTTGTCATTAGCTTGCATGTTACCTCTAAATAAGACAGCCCGCCCCGATAGGTGTGCTTCTGGGTTTTAGTCTCACTTAGCTTCCAACGTGCCTAATATCCCCTCGTAGTAAGTTACCTGTACTTTGTGGGAAATGTTAATGTCGCTGCTAATCAAACCTGCGTCACTACAGTAGTGTCAGTGCCATGCGCCGTCACCGCGCTGCTGCTTTTCCGCCATGCAGAAACCTATGAGGCGCAATGAGCCTCTGAGTGGACACAGCTGCGCTTCGGTGAAAGCGCCTCTCTTATGTGTGGAGACTGCCTGTGCGGTTTATTCCCACACGACCGCACTGAGAAGCAAAAGCCCAGCGGAAGAGTATACACTCTTTGATCCGCAAGTAAGAGCACTCTCCCGAGACACATGCCTTGATGTCACCAAGCAAGATCGTTCATGAAACCAAGTTTTCAGAGCCGCGCAGAATACGAGCAATTACCAGGGTTTTAATTTTATATATGCTACTTCTCATTTGAAACTTTAGCTTAACCCTTAACGTGCAGAGCGATGAGCAGGAAAATGAGTTGCAGAATATGCGGTGCTTATGAAGTACGTGTAATGTGTTTGATCACAACGCACTTTCTCCAGTGGACTTAATAAAAACTCCACATCTCCAACCAAAAATTTTTAATTTAACCCAAGGTTTTGAAACCGACTCGGCTCCTTCATCAGGGGTGACTGAGGGCAGTAGCTAGCGTCTTTTAAGTATGGAGGGGGGGGGATGAAAGGAACGACAGCTGTGACGCGGAAGGCGCGGGGGAGGGGGAGGGGGTTTAGGCTGTTAGTCACGCTGGCGCACTGCAGGGAGGTGCTGAATGGCGACTTTTTTCGTTGCGTTGAAGAGCGAAGTCCCTGGGCATATACTGGGGGCAGGTTTCCTTTTGTGCGGTTGATATTGTTCGGGGTGGTTTGGATATGCCAGGATTCCAGAAGGAGCCTTTTGTGATAATTTGTTTCGGTTCCGAGGATGCGGGTTTCTTCGAAGTTGATTCTATGGTCGGAGTCCTCGGAATGTTCGGCTACTGGATTGGGCTCTCTTGCGAATTTGCGGACGTCATTTTTATGTTGCCGAATTCTTTCGTTTAAATTTTTGGTTTCGCCGATGTAGGTTGCGTCGCAGTCGGCGCCTGGAATTTTGTAGACAATGCCTTGGGCTCCCTCTCTCGGCAGCCGGTCTTTGGGAACAGGTAGGCAAAGCGCAAAAGTGTTTGTGGGCTTGTGCGCAACGAAATTCTGCAGCGATCATCTGCAAACAAAGATAGAATTTATAGGAGTAGAACGGGCCCATCGCTTGGGTCGACACTCAGAATCCGGTAACCGGCCAGTAATCGTGAAATTTGCGCATTGTAAGACGAAAGAAGCCGTTTTGTCGCAAGGCCGACAGCTGAAAGGCACAGA